>NC_143090.1:3636363-3939393 GCF_061535455.1 Colias philodice
CATAGAATTATGTTTGTGCGACTTTGTTGTATTTCGAAGGTAGAATTTTTGAAATTATTACATGAATACAAAGTTAATAATGATAATGTAGAATTGAAATACTATATGTTTGAATAAAATGGATATATATAAAGGTAAAAAAATCACAACACTCATTGTTGAGTCTCTACTCTCTACCAAAAATAATGTAGCAATTTTTTCACATTAAAATATTTTTATAAAGACATAAATAAGATCAGTAAAGCTTAAACAAATTGGGAATGAGATGGAACTGTAGGAACGGCAGACACAAGGAATTTAGGCCCCCGGTATTTCTATTCACTACATGATTTAGACAATAAAATTACGAGAACAGTTTGTGTGTATTTTCGTTTAATTTTCTGCTATATAGAATACAATACTCAATTTTTTTGTATTAAATCTTAATCGATTCACAAAATAAAGTACGGAGTTGTATCCAGGGAGGAAAACAATCTCAAATGTTTAATATTGAATTGAAAAAGGAAATTAGAAGATTAATTTAAGATTGGAATAAAATGAAGTAGTCTCATTCAATGTATTGAATCATCAGCTATGTATGATTGTTACTCTTTCATACAAAAACTGATGAACACAATTTTCATGAAATTTGGCTCTCACGCAAAACGTGAGCTAGTATGAAGAAATACAGGACCCAAGTTTTACGGTCTATTATTACATAGAAAATCATAAAATTATAGAATTATTTTTACAATTTTATAATATTATCACAGATTTATGATAAGCGGATAACTATAACATATCTGCCTTGATATGGTACACTTAACCTCTTTCGCGGAGGGCTTTTAAACCTCTTCCTATAAATGGGTTAGCTCTCTTTCAGCTCAGCTATAACCTAGATAAAATTATAATACCTAAATCTTATCCATCTTGATTCATGAGAAATCAGGGATGACTTTATTTTTTATTAAAAAGTTACAATATATTATTTTTTCAATTAATGAGCTTAGTTCAATTTATTTTTTTTTATTTTTCCAAAGACAAAGGAGGAAGTTCTTTCATTCTATATTCGTTGTATGTATTTTTCTCATGTCGAATTTTTATGTTTTACCACGTGTTCTCGCGGAGATATATCATGGCTTTTAATTTATTGTGTTTTAAGCCGTTACAATACCTAAGTGCATCGGATACATCGGTTATATTAATTAAGAAAATTTATACATCCCATATTACTAACATGCTAGACGTATACATCTTATACAGTATGCTTCGTACTAGATTCAGTATTTACATACCTGTAATATATTTAAGTGTTTACTGAGCGACGTGTAGCGTTCATTCGAAATAGATGTTCCTAAGTGCCTAGATATCTAGTAAGACAAAGTCGCATTGAGAGATGATATTAAAATCTACGAAAGGCTTCAAAAACCATGATCCGGCTTAGTTTTTGTAATGTGGGGAAAGGGAAAATCGTCCCCTAGTCCCTACGCCATTAAATCTCTCAGAGTACACAAGTGTAACAAATATGGTATTTAAGCGTAATGTATTGGGCTACAAAGCCACCGCTAAAGACTTTTGTGGTTGTAATGGTTCAATGTATGTTTTGTTTGCAAACAAAATCTCTATAGGTAGGTATATAAATTTCTCGTGTTACAATGTTAGTTCCATACTCCTCCGAAACGGCTGCACCGATTGTCATGAAATGTGTTCCTATTGGGTAGATCTACCCAATAGGAACACATTTCGTGAATCGGCCAACATCGATTTTTCATACCCCAAAGTGATAAGAGTAATGCAGAAAAACGTTTGCCAGCACAGCTAGTAATAATATATTTTGTAGGTGCTAATCAATCTGCTCTGACATTTGTAGAATGATACCTAATTATGTTTATTTTTGGTAATTTCAACCACCGTTTACTTAATCGCCTCTAGGGTGTTACCCGTCTTATTTTGCATAATATGTTTATTGTTTACCTTACGCCTCTGTACTCAAAACTTCATCAATCATATTTTGGCTACATATTAATATAATATGAGGTACGTATAAATTTTTTGTGTATTTATCTGTTATATCCGTTATTCAAAGTGAGAACAGTAAAATAAATATATAGAGTCTATGACTCTTTGAAACGTAGAGACATATTTTTCAAGTATATTCATAAGCTAGGTAGTTAATTAACTAATATTGTACTAAAATACACGACAAATAAAATCACGGTGCAAATAATATAATTCAATATTACACTCTACAAGACGCAAGAAAGCAGTCCGTACCTGAAAAATTATATCCAAAGTCGAAGCTCCATTATGTAAATGCATTTGGTTGAAGGTTCAATCTCTACTCAAACAAGTAAACATGAATATACGGTACTACATTTATTTTAGAACGTGGTCAGATTACTAAGATTTTATTCACATGGATTTGTTATCAATTTTAAATGAAGTATATGTAAAACTTACCAATTTATATAAAGTGTGATTGAATATTTGCTTTAGTTATTGTGGTCTACGGCATAATCCCAAAGAGAGCGACGTAATATTAAGTCATCAAGTTTTACTCAGTAATTGAATTTCTTTTAATTTTACTATATAATATGTTATAGTCAAACCCCGAACCTCGGGCACTCGTAGGTTGGACTGGTCAAACCTCAGGTCTGGCCTTTGTGCCCAACTAAATGTTATATTGCACGCCTCATAAGCGAAGCGTTGAGGTGGGTACTACTGTCACTTCACGCAAAACATCTGATTTTTCAAACTTAAAATGTCTTTATGTATCATACATTGCACTTGTAAGATAATACATACACACACATATTAAGAAAAAACACTATTTTTAACGTTCATGATATTTTTGATGTCATTTTTGTTATTTAAACTAGTTAAAAAACAGTTTAAAAAAGTTCTGTCTTGGACGTCCGTGTGTCTGTATGTGCGGATCCTTTTTCTTGTTAACACGATAGCGACCGAAATACTTTACTAATCGAGTCTTTTTTTTTCTCTTACGCTTGAGTATGCTAAGGAATAGAACCCTTTCATTTTTCAGGGTCTGATTCGATGTGGTTTAATTGTTATTAAATAAACAAAAATAATAATTAATAAATATTTATTAAAAAAAAATTATGAGGCGTGCACTTTTGGATTTTCCAAATTATTTCGGTCTTTTAATAAACAATTTTCGTCAGTCGTTGTCTAGCTGAGGCGTCTTATGCGCGTGCGATGCCTATGCTGCGTTTGCTTGCGCCCGAGACTGCTGCTAATTTCAGTCAAAGGGTGAAATTCAATTCGGATTAGTGAAAACCAATCATAACCAAAATGGGGGCGTATATCTCGAAGCATTTCGTTTTTGAAATTCACAGTGTGAATTTAGGGATCATGTTGAGAAATTTAATACTTTCAGCAACAGTCTAGTATGGGTATAACTGGATTATATGGACACTAATACGTACATATAAAGTTTAGTTTATTCGTCACTATGTCGTAGATTCCCCGTGTAACAATATCATAAAATGTTCCAATCCACATCTGAGAGTTATTGTGAGTAATTATTTGATAATGCGATGTTTTTGCGTCTGCTTGTTTTGATCTTTCAATGCTGAGAGAGATAATTTATATCTCAAGGGATAAGGTATACTTCATATTTTAAGATGGAGTGCAGACAAAGAAATAAAAAATGATTATGAAAAAGAATTCCGATTTAATGTTGTACCTATTTTGTAAAAAATGAAAATCTTGTTTACCTGTAGTTGCAGTTAAATTACCTACACATTTTAATTTCTATGAACTGATTTTTAATGGCTGATGTGATAGTAGTAGGTAAATACTATGTTTATATCTGTGGTCTATACTATATATGGATTTTTTGATAAATCAGTAATACTGCTATTCAAATTTTATCTTCAATATAAAATACAATTTCATGTATCAAACATGGACTGTGCCGAGGATTCCAATAGAACAATGCTTTTTGAATGAGACCACATGGCGTAGACCACATTTTTCTCACTGACGAGAACTTCAAATATATCAAACTGATGCTGGGAGATCTCATTGAAACTTGCATTTATACTACCAAGAATTTCGAAAACTCTGACTTGAAATGTCAGTAAGATATAACAGTTTTTAGATAAAGTAATGATATTTTTTAATTAAGAACTATACAAAAATACTCCGGTCTTGTTAGTCATAATGAATGTATTTTTTTATTGAAGTCCAACAGAATTTTCTTGATGATATTTCATCCTTTATATAAACATCTCTATTTAAATAAAGCCCTTTAATGGGGCACTATTTCGAAATTAACAAGCGTTTCGGAGCCTCCATTACAAAGGACGGGTCAATGTTCTTAAGTTTCATTGCTTATTAATTTTAATTTTACAATACATTTGCTAATTAAGAAATGGAGTCTGGGAATAAGAATTTCTAATTATATTTGTAATAGTTAAGCAAAAAGATTTTAAAGAACGTGAATTTTGCGTTTTTACTAATGAACAACAACTTTAGCGTTTAATTAGCTAACAGGATTTTTAGCAAATTTTCAGTCTTTCTTTCATTGTTAGTCGTTAAAATATTCAACTACTAATTTTAAAGGTACGTTATTTATACATGAAGATTTTAATTAATAGTAAAAAATAATTTATTGCCTTCTTTTTTTGGCCAATATTCAGATTTGTTATTAATTCCTTGATTGAAGAAACATTCAGTGAGAGCCGTAGTCGTCGTTAGTGGGAACTTTTATAGTAAACTAGCGGTCCGCCCCGGCTTCGCCCGTGGTACATGTTTACGTTTTCTCTACATAAGAACCATCTTCGTACTTCAAGGAATATAATAAAAAAAGAATTATCGAAATCGGTTCAGCCGTTCTCGAGTTATGCGCTTATACCAACACATTTTGCGATTCATTTTCTTATTTCTTTTTTTATTATATTCCTTGAAGTACGAGGATGGTTCTTATGTAGAGAAAACGTAAACATGTACCACGGGCGAAGCCGGGGCGGACCGCTAGTTATATATAAGATTAAAGAAACCAGAATTACGATTCTAAAGTATTATGTTATCCTTTTTATTCTCACACTTAAGTATGCAAAGAAAGTTGTTACGTAGGTACATGTTACATTAAATTATACACTTTCAAAATAAAAACACAAACATCAGCATTATATAAACAGTCTCCTGTGAAAGTTATTTGCATTTATATTTCGGTCTTTGCTCTTGGAAAAGCGTATTAAAGTCTAGATGAAATCGCAAAAGTATTCATATTTTAATGTTGTTCCACATATTCTAAACGAATAAAGAAAATTGTCTTTTCATAACTCCCGAGGAAAATATCGATTTTATATGGAAACCTATTTACGACTGTCTGTTTATTTATATTATCCGTAACCTATAAGAACCTCAAAGGTATTAATCGTAGAAAAATATTTGAGAAGGAATTTTGTTACCAAAGTACACAATGCTCATAATTCTGTTGTTTTGCTTTGAGATATATGTAGAAATATGTAAATATTATAGCTCCTACACATATATATGAAAACAGTTTATAAAAATATAGTAGAACCTATGCTTTAGCACCTGTGAGAAAGCTTATTTATACTTTTGTATATTATAATATGTTATAATGTTTTAAATAACCATTTTTTTTATTTATGAATGTATAGTTCAACCAACGAAGATCATGATTCATTTCCGTAGAACTATTAAACATAACCTTATAAACACATTTTCACAAAAAAATCACCTACAAATTTATGAAAAGGTACCCTTTGTTTTTGTCCTAAATAAGTCCACAACGTAAAAAAGGATTTCTTCCAGGATTATACAAGACGTTTACAACGTTAAGTCAGGACACGAAATGCCAGCCATATTGGCCATATGGTGTGGGATAGTAACCATAGTGGCCCAAGTTGGTACGTGCGTTGATTATATCGCACTTTTTTGCATACATTTGGACACTACTTCTTTATCACGTACACTGAATGTGAGGGCAAAGAACTGATTTAGCGGGTTTTAATTTTGCGCCCTTTTTTCTTTTATTTTTGTAAAATTGAGCGTATATTTTTAGACGATGCGTAAAATTATCCGGTGCATTGTATTAAAATAACATTTGGTTTTTTTTAATATTCAGACAGTCCAAAATTGATAATTAAGGATAATTATGTAATTTTTAATGCACCTGAATGATTTCTGAAGGTTCTTCTTACTTAAAGTTTAATAAAAAAATATCTCTTATAGTTACCTACAGTTACTTTGTTCGTATCCATGTAAATGTTTCCTTAGTAACACTTATATAACATTAAAGAGGGTATCCGGGAAAATGTATTGTGAGTGACGAGGTTATTCAATTTGCTGTTAGGCAATATTATAGAGGCAAATATTATATTACAAATCAATGAGATTTAAATTTGAAAACATCTTAGTTACCTACAATTGCTAAGATTTGTAACACAAGTAAATATATATTTATATTGTTGGCGTTTACGTATTATTATACATTAATTTTTGAAGAAATCTCTCCTATGATTAATTATATTATATTTTCTAGTGTTTTGTAATAGCCTCGGCATACGATAAATTGGTAAAAAATCTAATAAAAAATGGATTTGTATATTTCCTTTATTTTTTTTAAATCATAGAAAAGTTCGTATTAGTCAGTTCTTTAAAGAAACGAATCTTCAATGGCGGCGCTTATCATTCCCTCTCGCTCACACACGGCCGTACGGTATGCAAAAAAAAAAATGGAAAAATAAAATCACTAAAATGTATTTGATTTTCCCTATAATAGTTTTTATCATAAATTTACAATGACAATTATGCATTTGCGAAAGTAAATAATGTTTTCTTGGAATTTGACAAAATATGTTCTTTGGGAAAAGTTGTTCAGTTTTATGGGCTTATTACAAGTATTATGGGGATTTTATTACATTCTGTATACGTAAATATGATAATTCATATAAATACACAAATACAATAACAAAAAAGTTTGTCAACAAACAATTTGAAATAATTAATAAAATAATTATCAATTTACGTTATTTTTATTTTCTTTTTTGCTGATCCTACCATCTGTCAAAGTCAGCTTTGGCCGCCATTGAAGATTCGTTTCTTTATTGAACTAGCTAATAAGAACTTTTCTATGATTATATAGTGTATTATTTTTGTAAAAAGGTTAAAAAGGGTATCTTTGTAAAATTCGGTAATCCTATGAATGTATAATGCTAAGACACAGCACACTTGCCTTCAAAAGTATCTAAAATGGAAATAGCTTGCATGAATGCTCTTTTATAGGTAAATTCCGGCTATTGCTGAAAACGACGAATTTAAAATTTTATTTTCAGCACTACCTACTTCCTACTTTTATTAAACTTCTCACTTTATGAGGTATTAAATATAGGTGTGGATGAGTACTCTCCTTGATTAAAATACTTTTTGTTTATGTAAATATTTACGAATAAAAATTTGGTTTCATAAGGAAATAGAGAATAAGGTTTTCATGTTAATAACATGAGAATTTATTTTTCTTTTATAATACATGCAAGTAAATCTTTACATATTTATCTGAATATGTAAAGATTTAACTTGCATAACCATATTAACAGAAATGTTGCGCAGATAGTATTTAAACTGAACTAATAGGTATATGTTTTTATCTAAATAACACGTGAAATCGATAGATAGCTAGCTTACTATGCATGTATATATCGCCTATATTTAGATCTCTGATCTGATACTGTGATGATCTCAATGTTAACCTAATTTAATAGATGCTTATACATTTATAGGTTCATATACATTGTGTCACCTCTTTGCAATTTAATTCATCTATGTTATGATAGTAATAATTTTGGAATTCAAACTGCTCTGGAAAGAGAGAATGTTATCTAAAGTTAACATTAAAAGTAAAAGTTCAGGCTCAGCGTTCAATGTCACTAGTAGTTGAACCTGGATTTCACAAAACTATCGCTTTTGAGAAATTTTTCACTTTTAAATACATATTTTGTCGATCTGTGCTCTAGAAAAGAACAAGGCAAGAAAAACTAAAGGCTAAGGCTACTTAGGCTTTAGAAATTTAGAAATTAGGCTTAGTTAGAAATTGTTCATATGTCTTTAATGTTTACTTGTTATTTTGATCACATTCATCAAAACATGTTTTATAGTATGAGCTACAAAAGAAGATTTAAAATTAAAATTTTCAAAGATAAATAATGTCCCCACTTCGCTTTGTGATGGCTCTTTGTACAGCGAACTCCAAAGCAGATTAATTATGATAATCATTCTCCAAGACTATTAAAGTTTTTGTTGTGAAACAATCTAACTTTCTTCATAAAACTTGTAAATAAAAAGATTCATTTTAAAGTTTCTTTTTACGGGTCGTTTGACTTTCGACGCTACGAGCAAGTTCTAGGAGGTATTAACAATTAGGGCTTAGAAATGCAAAATCTGATTTTAATTAATTGAAGTAAATATCCCTAATCTTCCTCCTATAGCAGGTTCCATTTTTTTTTATTAGCTATATTTCAATATACTTTATTACTATAAATTTATGCCTTTTCTGTAAGCTAACATATACATAGGTAACATAACTACAAAAAGCATTTACAAATAAAACCGCTATGTGGCTATAATTTGAAACGACTGCTGACATCATATAACAAGAAAATAATGTTATTTTCTTGGGAAACATTTCAAGACGCCAAGGTCACAGTGTGATATGAAATATGCAAACAGCGTCCGAACCCTTGATCCCAACCTTCATACTAACTGGGTTTAAATAAAAGTGCACCTTATTGAATTTATCTGCTATTGAGGGTTTTAAGTGCTAAGTTTGAAGTCATACGTAGTAACTACATATTTGGTAATCTGTGGTTTATACTATTTCACTTGTTATAACAGAAAAATATGTTACCTCTATAAGAATATATTTCATTGTATGTAATTTAAAATATATAATGTAATACGATGGAGATAGAGAAATAGTTACCATTAATTAATGTTCCGATAATTTATAATACTGACCTTTGTCTGACCCTTTATAGGTCAAACATAATCCCTGGGTCTTACCGTTGTAAATAAATAGGTTATAATATTAAAACGAATGTAGTTATTAATTTAAATTTATTTTAATGTATTGTGTTGAATTATTTATGTGTTAATACTACTACTACCATAGGTACTACCATAGGTACGGACCGCCTCTTCGGTACAGTGGTTGACGCGTGAGCGATTTCGATTCCTGGTGGAGACGAAGAAAAAAAATGTCTTGGTCTGGTAGGACACAGAAGGCTGATCACCTACTTGTCCATAAAGAACATCGATCAGTGAAACAGATGTATAATGCATCTGCCCCTTACCCCACTAGGGGACATGGGACTTCACTTTTCACACCATAGGTACAGAAATATTATTTTGAATATATCGTAATATACGGTTTTTCATGGCTTCGTATTATATAAGTATATAACCAAGATTTAGAATCAGCTTACGGCTTATAATGGCTTGGTCTTTTATAACCATTACGTATAATAAGTTGATTATACAGGGTGTCCCACTATTGGTATACTAAGCGCGAAGAGACTTGTAGTGTTGTATACACTGATCACCTAAAAAATACTTAAACAACAAAATTACGTAAAAAATTTTTTGCTAAGTTTTTCCTGAAAATCCATGTTTTCTTCTCTAGCTTCGCGCAGCCGGCATATACCGCTTCTCTAATGTGAGCATTTTGTCAATGAAAACATAATCATAAACGATAGCTGACGTGCTGGTGGCAAAGTTGGGCGGGTTGCTTGTTTTGGGTATACACATAATATAGTTTAAGAATTCATCTATTTGAAAAAAAAAATGGGTCTGGAATTTTACAAGTATTTTTTACGTAGGTACTCAGCGTATGCAACACTATAACCTCCTTTGAGCTTAGTATGCGGGACACCCTGTATAACCAAAATTTAGAATCAGCTCACGGCTTATAACGGCTTGGTCTTCTATAACCATTACCTATAATCAGTTTATTAGATATACAAGTAACCACATCGTTATTGAAGTATAAATCAAAACATTGTTAACAAATATTTATCAAGCTTTTTATTTTATTATACCGGGAAAGGCAATTCATAAAAGGCAAGAAGCTCAAATATTTATGTAATGTTATGATTAGCGATTCATTTTCTTACTTTAGAAGATATAAGTATTACTCAATATAAATTTGCTTTCAATTCAGAAGAAAAATTTTATGATACGAATTAGCAAGGTCGTACTTAAGCAGATTTTTTCTTAAATTATTAGTGTAATTAGTAGTATTTTCAATTTACTTAGTATACTTATTACTTCTACGATTTACATACAATTCCAAATATTCCGAGAACATATAAATATAATCCATACAATAAAAACTATAATTTAATTCATTTACTGGATAGACGTGAAAAACCTTCTTAAAAAGTATGCAACTCACTTCAATGGGAAATTCTAATAAATTCATTCTGAGTAGATACAATTTATAATCAGGCTTAGCTGCTGTTAAATAAATTATTCAGAAAATTTTGTGCCTTACAACTGCTAAGGGTGCTTTTTATAGGCAATAGCTTGGTTGTAAAAGAAAGGATTTCGTTTTTAATTATTTTGGTGATGTAATTTATATTGAGGAAGGTATGAAATGATAAACTGAATAAACAGTATGTTGAAATGATATATACAGCTAAAAGCTATAAAAGTACCTACGATCCTATTTCTGGTCTTTCATTTGTGTTGAATTTTCTATAAAATATGAAATTAACCACGTTTTTTGCTTTTTTTTAAGGTAAATGCCTATACTATAATTTATTTTATAGGACCACATAGCATAGGTTATATATTATTTTCTTGTTGTCCCAAATACAACTGTTAAAATTAGCCATCTTACACTTAGGTAATAAAAAGAACACACAAAGAAACTAGACGTAAAGCTGTGGTGTATTACTGAAAGCAATTTCTTTTCAGTCCATAATTAGCAGTAAGCGAGCATCCATTTCCAAGCGAAAAGAAAAAAAATCCTGTCTATTTAACGCGATTTGCCGCGATAATGTTTAGGAATCGAACGGTTCGCCCCAACCAAGGATTGAATGGGCCATTCTCATTTATACCATCGTAATTGCCAATTAGTGCGGTCGGGGCACACTCTTACAGCCCTCTTTTTATAGATGCTAAGCCTGTAGAAGCATGATTAAAATAAAGTACACGTTTAACTCCTGAAATTTTAATTACAGATTACTTCCGCCTTACATACTGTCTTGGGTATCGTTACACCTTTAATTTACATTAAAAGAAAGTACAGTGAACGTTACAGAACGTACTTATATTGAACATATTATTATGGTATATTTATTCCTACAGAAAATAATCAAATTTGAGCATTGTTATGTGGACAGTCCACAGCCAATTTTTCAGAATTCCCAAATTGCCGAGTTATATTTTTCAGTCGTAATATTTGATGTGTCCCGTCGATCCCTTTGTGGATAATTTGATACACGTACTAATTCCCTTTGTTGATCCAGTAATAACCCAATGAAAATCCCTCAATGTCATTTCAAGTTTGGTGAAGATAAAAAGAGCACGTTGCCAGATCCATTTACGTCGCCCCTGAGTTTCGCAGACGGACGGCGCAATAAAACTGAATGTTATCTAACTAATTTTTTCCTACTCTGTGCTCGCGTTATTCGCCATAACCCAAATCTGGGGACTAAAATGATTATGAGTGCGACTTTAAGAAGATTTAGTGGAATGAAATCACGTTTGACTATCGTATTATAGAAAAACCAGTTAACGATGGTAAGTTAAATATAATTTAATAAAAAAATATCGCGCTTCAGAAATAAAGAAATATCCGAAATTTCTCTCTTAATTGGAATTTTCCCTAATTTATAACAGGAATCGATTACATAGAAAAAATCGTAGTACGATGCCAAATAAATCTCTATTGTTTGTTTTTGTTGGGTATTGTTTACAGTGATTTACTCTTTAATCGGTAACTTAATGTTAAATACAATTAAGGTTTAGATTCCAAATAAATTCTTACTCAACGAATTTAATTGTTTCAAATCAATTAACAGAAGAGTCTTTGATCTAGTTACATAAACATATTAAACACAACATTATTATTGACGTCCAATTTTATTTTATTACAATCTCGAGGGCCGCCTTCTCAAAGTTAATCAAGGGAAAATGTGTTTTGTGCAATTTGTAGACCTATTTGACCCCTCATAACAGTCGCCTGAGCACTTAACGATGTTTTTGTTTTAAAAACAAGCGTACAGTTTACGCAAACATACGTTGGAAATATTGTGCGGGCAATTTTCTTTATGCGTTCCCGTGTGAAACAATTTTGCTGACAGCTTTTAATTTCGGGATGAAAGTAAGCATTCTTTTTAATATTGTGTTTGCGTTTAAAGTTTTGCCAGTTAGTTAATAGTGTTTGGGTGCTTTGAATCAATTTGTTTGTATTTTTAAAGTGTTTTGAGGCACTTGTGAATAGAGATTTTTCTGTGATGAAATGAACTAATAGCTACATAATTACTTGCATGAATGAAATAGAAACCATTTCATGATTTAGACTTTTATTTATTTTATTTATAACATTGGATAAACTCTATAATCAATACATATATATAAACCAACTCTATATTTATTTTATAACTAATCAATAAACTTAGAAAATTGCACCACAATAATGAGATATGTGACGCAAAGACTGCAGTAGCTCAGAGGCAGTGACATGTCCATTTTGATGACGCCCCATAGCGCGTAGCCAAAGTCACAGTCTCTGGTTAGCTGGAAGAAGGCTTTCAATTTTCGACGTTCTATTTTATCTGTAAAATTAAAACGATGAATTATTTTATCTGTATTCTTCCAGAAACCATTTCCTTTAGTCCTCATTTACATGTACCTAGTAGTTTAAAAATGGCTTAAAGTTTGTACATGAATAAAGATGTTTTTAGTGGATGCCCTTAAGGCAACCAGTTACTTTACCTGGTAGGTCATATAAAGTACAGAGGAGAAGCTCTTATGGTCATGACAAAACCAAAATCAGATATTTTATAAAAATCTTTGTTTATCTTCTAAAAACGTATGTTAATTTTGCCGTAAAAACCTTTATAGAAACCATACGAGTGACATACGTTAAATATTATTTCGCCGTCCTTATGTCCTTTCCCAAAATATTCCGGTTCCATTTGGGAAATACATACATTATTAATATTTAAGAATTTTTAGGGTGACACTCGTTCCCTGTATCTTTCTTTAGCATAAGTCTTATGTATAGGTATGTAAGTATATATTAAGTACATTATTTTATTATTGAATTAATATATATTGACATATTTAATACTAGCTTTCCGCCCGCGGCTTCGCCCGCGCATTCAAAGAAAAACCCGCATAGTTCCCGTTCCCGTGGGATTTCCGGGATTGCGTCAAATTCTCGGGATAAAAAGTAGCCTATGTGCTTTCTCGAGTATCAAACTATCTCCATACCAAATTTCATGAAAATTGGTTCTCAGTTTATGCGTGATTGAGTAACAGACAGACAGACAGAGTTACTTTCGCATTTATAATATTATATATAGTATGGATGTAGAACACTATATTGGGTTTTCACTTTTCTGTGCTATGAAAATGTAAAGTAAAAATGATCTACTTAAATTTTTAAATTTAAGTGATGTAATAACACGATCTTCTTTAGAAGATCGTGTTATTACATCACTTATAGGTAATCCAAGAACGACAGAACGGATTTTTATCATTTTTGGATAGTAACTTATAAAATTAAAACAAACATAAGTACAAAAAAAAATATTTTACCCGTGGAGTCGTGGCGAGTAAATAGTTAAAAGAAAAACTTACCCATGTTCATAGTATTTATAGCATCATGAAGCATTGTTCGAATTATGGTCACTTGTGTAGTTGTTATATTTGAGAAGTAGCACGGCATTACTACGAGAATCGTGAATTTCATGCAGTGACCTATTGCGTAGCATATCAATGCTTGCACGTACTGTAATAGGTATTTAAATATGAATAATTAATACATTTACAACAAGAAATCACTAGAAGTATATTGATATATGGTTATATTGTATGATTGATTTCTAATTTTAGATTAGTTTTAACAAAAATTCAATAATCTATGCTAATATTATAAAGCTGAAGAGTTTGTTTGTTTGAACACGCTCATCTCGGGAACTGCTGGTCCGATTTGAAAAATTCTTTCAGTGTTAGATAGCCCATTTATCGAGGAAGGCTATATACCATCACGCTAAGACCAACAGGAGCGGAGGCACGCGGGTGAAACCGCGCGGAACTGCTAGTACTAATATAAACCACAGTAATGAACGTATTATATACTTACAAAATTATCAATCCAATCAATTTGAACAACACAAAAAATGTTCCTTAAAAGCATTATCGATGATAATCCCGAAGTAATAAATATAATAATCATCTGCAACAAAAAACTTATTAGAATAAAATCTTGCAGGGATATAAATTATAAAAAACATACTTTACCGGCAAGTTCATAGCTGAATTAAGCTTTTCTGAACAATTATGTAATAAATCATAAGCGCTGTGCAAAGAGCTGACGTCTAGGTTAGCCTTGTTTGACAAAGCTTCCAGAGTATTATAATTGTTCTCTTTCATCCCCTTTTCATGCACGAATAACTTCGCTACGTGCCCCTTTAATACCTTAACTCTTCTGACGATCATTATGAGCATTACGCAGAAAAATATTATTTCTGTATCGTGAGCGAGCAGAGCGTAGTACGTGATGAAGAATGTTGAGTTTAAAGATACTCTATCTATCACGTAGATTTTTAAAAGCACGCATTCAATTGCAATAAATACAAATAGCACGGACAAAAACACAACCGGAATCTGGAGCGAGCATTCAATCGAACTGTTGTTTTTTATGTTTAACATTTCGTCAAAAGTGTTGATCCTCTTGAAAAACTTTAACAAACTATTCTTGTGCAAAATTAAAGAATTAACAGTAAGTAATAGATTTTCGACCAAAGCTGTGTCCTGGTACACGAGGAAAGTTGTGGCTATACTGTCTTTGTGGAAAATGAAGTATATAACCAAAGCTATCGTCCCACAATTATATAAATAACTTAACCACGTTTTGATTCTCCCAGCGTCTAATAAATAGATGCGATTGACGCCAAAAAGTGTTTGAAATACTATGAAGTATTTGAATCTATTCAATAAACGATCTTCCTCAAATAAAGTATTAATTTTAGGTTGGGCTGGTTTAGCTGGGGATACTTTAACACCCATCATAATAACAGGCAAAACACTCTGGCAATGAAACGACTGAATTCATTCATGTGTATGATAGCACTCAAGCAATTAAAAAAATAAAGGCCGATAAAAATATTAATATCATTAAGTGATAATAAATGACTTGATGAAATGGAATCTTTCCCGAATTGATGGCGATAATGGAATAAGGAAATAGTTTTTAATAGACAGACAATGGATGAATGTTTCAAATAAATTAAAACATGTTTTCGTTATTACAAATTCATAAGAGTCAGTTAGTTCAATTTATGAAATTGTCAATATAATAAATTGACATTAAATTGACTATTATTTATGTATGTATGTAATGACTTGGTAATGAAATTGTTTCTATAAAAGACTATTAAGTATTGTTTTATTATGTTTGTACTAGATTTCCGCCCGCGGCTTCGCCCGCGTTTGCAAAGGAAAACCCGCATAGTTCCCGTTCCCGTGGGATTTCCGGGATAAAAACTATCCTATGTGTTAATCCAAGTTACCCTCTATATGTGTGCTAAATTTCATTGTAATCGGTTCAGTAGTTTTTACGTGAAAGAGTAACAAACATCCATACATCCATACATCCATACATCCATACATCCATACATCCATACATCCTTACAAACTTTCGCCTTTATAATATGTATTAGATATGGGCATAGAATATATAATAGTAGCTAAACGATATGGGTATCTTTTTTCACTCAGAAACGTAGATGCCATAAAACAAAATATTAGCATAAAGCTCTTGCGTGGGGCTTTAATGAAAAGTAACTTATGCAATGGGAGGATGATTTAAAGGAAATTGTAGGAGGAGTGACCTGGAGAAGAACAGCACTTCAAAGGCAATCATGGAAGAGTTTGGAGGAGGCTTTTGTCGAAAGACAAGCAAGATACCCAGAAGAAACCTAGTTAAGCTATTAAATTATTGTTACTTGTAAATTTCTTGCAATAAAGGCATTCATTCATTCATTCAACTTATGCAATAGCCACTAATGCAGGTTAAAATCCATCTTTTTACCAAATTGCATACTGACTCTATCTTTTTGGGGATTATCTATCTTACGCAAAAACAAATTATCATGCTTAAATTATTATAATTTAGTTCAACAAACATCCATCTATCGATCTTCACAAATTTTCACATTTTTATACTAATTAAAAAAAAAGGATATTAAAGGATAGGAAGGGATATAGTCACGCAAATATAATTTATTTGATTACGCGTAGGCTTAAATTCCACAACACTGTTAACAATTTGATCCTGGTTTTCTCTAACCTCGCTGGTGATTGATGAAAACTGTCTAAAGGGGTTTAGATAAATTTATAAAGCTGACACTACAAAATTAACCTCGGTGCTTATTCTGTCGAAATATAAAAGATTAATAGCGGTGTAGGCCGTGTATACGGTGTAAAAAGACTATAAAACGCCTTTGTGTCGGAATAGGTTCTAAGACGAGGGAAAAAAATAGCTCAAGGCTCCTAAAGCTTGCTTTGAACCTTCTCTTTAGGTAGACGTTCATCTTTTTTGACAGCACGTTGATAAGATAAAATCTCTTTTGAGCGCGGAATTCTCGCGTTACCTGCCTTTTCGTTGACTTGAAGAAGGATCTCTTGTCATACTGTAAAACAGGTGATTATTAAAGTGTAGAAGGATGTTTCGTAGAAAAACACTGTTTATAAGATTTATGAGTCTTATTATGTAATGTAAGGTCCACCTAGTTAGTTAGCAGTACCTACTAGTAAGTTCTGTGTATTTGATAAATAAGTAAAATAAATAAATGGAACTCTACAAACTCTCTCCACATAATATGTTGCAAGCCACACAAAAGGATGGTACTTAGCTTTTACACATTTATGCGAAGCTAAATTGACTATAATAACTTTTTCTTACTTCCCATCACAGAAAGTCGTAATCATACCTTCCACTAGCATTCCTCTAGTAAAATAACCCGTATTCGGTTACATAAAGAGTACGGTGAAAGGTAATAAGGCTAAATTAGCTTCTCACTAGATGGTAACGGCCACCATCTTAAAGGGACGTGTTCTTCGACGCGAGACGCATAACAACGTTGTTAGGCATAACGGGCCACTTTGTATTGACTTTTCAGTTTAAACCGAAATTAAGATCGTGGAATGCGTAAAACTGTGTAAAATTTTAAACGAGGCGTATGTTTTATCTGCATTTTACTAGTTTATCGTTTGTATTTAGTAAATGTATTTTACTAGTTTTACTTGAATTGTGTGTTTGTTACAATGTAGTGTACGCTTACTTGCCCTTTGCTGTTTATTGTTTGATTAATTATATACGTCACCGATACCCATGTTTTGTCGAAGGTTTGGTATTATAAAGGCACATCAGTTTTTTGTCACGAATAAAAACTATATCGTTATGTAGTTTAAGTTATAAGTAAAATAGAATACGTAAATTAAATTGGGAAGGAAACGACGAGGTGTTGATGTTGTATTTTAGATTTTTTTTTTCAAAACAAACGGTCACAAAAATAACTTAAAGCATCTACAAAAATAACACCATACCCTTTAACTTTTAATGTAAAGGGTGAATTAATGAGAGGTTTCAGAAATTCATCATCCGAAAGGGTTACGGAAGAAAAACCTTTTGTGGTTTTATAATGATATCATTTTTGCAGCAAACGTCACAAAAATGTATTGGTGGGGTACAATGTTATTATAAGTAAAAAGGTGTAGATACGATCTTCAAAAAGGCATGATAATGCTCACACTATAATATGTCAAAGAGATATGGTTTATCTGTCGTGAGCGAAAAACAAACAAATGAATCAAAATTGCTAATTAGCCACATTGCGACGTACTACTCCCGGAGCGTTTATAAACTTCCTAAACATAAATCTACACTCTTTTACTTATAGAGGTAATAAAGATCGTGGGGTAAGTTTGTTTAAAGTCATAACAATTGGAAGCTGTATTTAGCCGCAGGGTGTGAAAGTTTCTACCCCTTTGGACTAATGCCCAGACATACTCTATAAGATAATAATATAATAGTTATATAGAGACTCTAATGATTACTTTTAATTTGATTTACAACACAAACACTAGCGTGTTTATGTAAGGTGATAAATTAAATTAAAAAATAGGCAGCATAATATTATAGAGCCTTGGGTTTAGTCGTCAAAGTGTAACAGACGGACATACAGACGTTAGAATTATAAATTGGTATGGATGATTAAGATGTCGAAAGATGAAGATTGGTGAAGGTAGTTTTTAGTTTATACACATCTTTGTATTATACCAAATAATAGAAATTACAAAGCGAGACTGGGTTAAATATTAGTTTGAAATGTAATTAGAATGTACTGCGATTCTACACCGCTACCTAATTGATTAACAAATCGCAGCAAGTCAACGACTATTAGCAAAGTGAAGGTAGTTGGGTCAAACGTCGTATAAACAACGTCCGAGCCCCTAAGCACGATCCGTATGATTGCGCCACGAGTCTTTTTTTTTTTTGTGTGGTGTCTCTCAATGTTAGCCAGAAGGGCTTCTACATTTTAACGCGGACGCGGGGGTGAACTGAAGGTTCACCCTGGTAGCGACATGCACAAGGGCGTCCCCCCTTGACGGGGACCACGAACCTCGGCTTGAGCTGTCGCTTGAGTGGAGGAGGCCAGAAGGGCCCTAATCGGACGGGGCGCCACGAGTCAAAGGAACGCGGCAATTTATAGTATTCGACAGCTAAGCATGTTCTGACAGGTGACAGTGACAGCTATATTGACAACTATTTATCCACAAAAATATTAAATCAAAAGTTACGTCTAACACAAATTTTATTTTTGAAAGGTGAACTAATTTATATTTTCATTTGTCTTGTTTGATCGACGATGTTGTTTTTCAATCATGGTATAGTTTATATTGTATAAAAACGAAGTAAAAAATGTATAAAGTACAATTTAAGTTCCAAGCACAGCGTTTTAATTCCAAGATGGATGACGTAAGTCCGCTTTTATTAAGGTGATGGATTTAATGTGAGTTTAAAAACATTTTTATAAAATTAGAAAAATATATATTGTAAACAGAAAATATATGTTTGAATTTATTATTTTGGACAAATTTACAACATTAGAAAATCTACCAAAATAAGAAAAGTTAAACCTACAAAAAGTTACAGCATAGAATGTTTTTAATAATAGTTTATACAATATTGTTTAAATTAAATTCAGTTTGAAATAAAATTGTTTTCTCTTAGTACTAGTACAGCTTAAAATATTATCGTTGTGTAAAATTTCCCTGAAAAACCTTTACCCACGGCCCTCAGATCTACAAAACATTTAAAATTATTAATTTAACAACACAAGGATTTTATAGAACGTATGAAATTTAAATTTTGACAAGTAATTAAACTGTGTACTTTAACAAGTACAATAAAATACCATCTAAGCTCGTTTGAAAATTTTCTTTATCTGATATTTTCGAGAGCTTTATTTGAATTCGAGAGCTTCATTAATGCGATTAGTTCAAAAAATTACATGTTCTCTCAAGGCTTCGAATCTATCAAGATATTCTTCATATTTAGCTCATGCATAATTACCCAAAATGTGCCCAAAGAAACAGGACTATAAAATAGAAGTCGGAATTTCTTTTACGAGGATATTATTATCTTAATGAGCTCTCATTAACAACGGTTAGCATTGTTTTTCCTACGACGGGATTCACCTTGGACATTTTTTGTACATTTTCCGTAACTGATTATTTTATGCTAATTTTATTTAGTTCGTTACCCAGATAATTGTTTCTCGTTGAGAGATTTCACGTAGATTCGAAAAGTTTCTGTGGACTTTATACCGTTTTTTCTTCGTCCAGATTTTAGTAGAGTTCGGAATTTTAACGACATATTGTAGGTAGATGATACTTTTGTTTGGTTTCAACATTAAGTTCGTTTTGTAGAGTAACAATTAAACGTATTATGTAAATACAGTACGTATCAGTGTGCAGGGAAGAAAATATTTTTAATTATAATTAAACTACGTTTACGTGCATCAGAAGTGCGAGTACGGTAACAGAGGGGTTCTACGTGACTCCTCCATCCGCGTAGTACTTACATATTGTATTATTATATTAATTTACCTAGATAACAAAGAATCACCGAAAAATAATTACTCTCATAATTGCCGAAAGATTGGCAACTGAATAAAATTGGACGAAATAAAGAAAAAAAAGGACTAGAAATTTTCAGGACGAAATTCAGAGATTTTTTATTCGATTTCAAGCAAGTTACCGATACTACTACTTTTATAAATTAGACACAATTACAATATTATATAAGATAATTAAAACATACCGTATCAACGTTTTCATTAAGAAGGAGAAACAAGGAAAAAATTCAAAGTAATCCTTGCCAAAATGTAACGTGCTTTGTATACATTCCCAGTTGTAATTAAAATGGGTTGTCGGCTCTGACGCAAAGGTCTGAGAGTGCTTACCATAATATAATGTTCTGGAAATTCGTATACGACCCTGTATATGATATATTTCATGACGTCTTTGCACCTTTTGTTATCTGTAATAGTGTAATAAAACAGTGTGATATTTATAGCTAGAATAATATTGGTATTTGAAAATGAAATGAAGTTTCACAGTAGTTTGGGATAGTAGTTTTCGATAGTATTAGGTATCTAATTTGTCTTCTATTCTATGTGATTGATATAGGAGAAAATGTTATTAATCAACGTGATTGAATGTTGTATTTCCAAAAACTCAAACGCAAATTAAATTATTTGTTAATATTCTCAATATAACCCAAAGAAAATACGCGCGGCATTAAAAATAAAGCGGTATTTTACGTAATTAAGTAATAAGCGTTAATTCTATAAAATTAATCACAACAACCAAGCGAAGTGAAATGATCAACCCGTAAAATCTGGCCTCAACTTACGCGAACCGATAAATCAAAGAATTTTTTATCTGTAAAAATAATTTCTCCAAGGGAAAAATAAAAGGAATTTTCTTGCCGCAAATTCAGCTGAGATAAACTCCGGCGTTGTAATGGACAGCGTTTCACCATTAGTAAGTATTTATTAGCTATCGCAAGAAATTCCTTCTGGAAGGCTCGGATTCTTGTTCCCTCTGTCCGTTTGTTCTGAGATACCTTATATTATTGGCTAAGTCACAGACAGTTGGCTTTCTGTATAAGACAGTAGACGGTACTAACTCATTTTTAATTGTAAGGGTGGAATTTATAAGCAGGTACGGACGGAATGCCAAAAGTATAAGTGTATTTTCCGAATTTGTTACAGTAACCATTTTCCAATAAATTGTGCAAAAAGGTAAAAATACTAAACGCAAATAATCTAAAAATAGCCTACGTTAAATTGAGTTGTAAAAATACTAAATCCCAAAATACAAAACGAAATCGCTATTTGATAATTTGTTGACCTTTTTTATATTATTCAAATTCTCACTCTCTGATTGACGTCATTTCATTGATTTGTACTCAAACAGACAATCGGCTTTTATGAAATACAACGTTTCGTTTTTAACGAACATAAAACACCAGACGAAATCGGTATACATTAGCATTATTTGTGTTCTGTTTAAATCAAATGTAAGTATTCGTAAAAGCTTACATTTACAAATCAAAGACGTAACATATTCGAGACGTTATTTGTTATAATAAACCGATTCTTTGACTCAATGTATGGAATTTTAACGGATGGTCAGAAATGTTATATCTAGATTCTAGAAGATTCTAGCACCCGACCACATCGGTCGATGTGGCAGTCTCATAAATTACATTGTGAAATAAATACCTAGTTATTACTTTTATAATTATGGTTGAAATGTTGGTATTAAAAATCCATACTTAATAAGCATGTATAATGTTTCCGAATTTATCACAAAAATGGATAGGAACGCTACGCATGCAAAATAAATGGCGCCAAATTGGATTTCATCAAATTTCAGATAAATTATTTACGTTATATGCCAAGTCACGCAGAAAAATTATTTACATATAGCAAACAATTTTCAATTATGTTTCCAGAATTACAACCAGTAGACAATTTTGTACATTATCATATTAACATTAAAAATGCTTCGTTGTTCGCTGTTTTTATTAAATTCCCTGCTTCGTCTTCTATAGGTACTGTTTTCAGGTTGGATATTGTAGAGTTGAGTAATCAAGGATTTATAGTAATGATTACTATAAATCCTTGATGATGCAATTGAATTACTTATTCTGTGTTAGTATTAGGTACTACTGCATTTAGAAATAGGCTAGGATGCCAATATACTCGACTTTCATTAGGGTGTTAAAAATTATATTTATAATTGGCTCTACCTTGTATATTTCATTTTAAGATGTGCATTTTATTTTTTTTATAAGGAAAAACAATGAATCAAAGCTAAATACAATTTAAAAAGACATAAATCTTTTCCACTGCTTATTTAATTATAATACAATTTAGGTACCAAGATCAAAGAGCCGTAGGCAAAACCGAGAGTGCACGATTGTAAAGGTCTATATTTCGTACCGAATATTCATTAAAGGGTACTATAATGAATTTCATTTAAAAGACCATCGGAACGTGCCAATTAAGGCTATTAGTGAAGTCAAAGTGAGGAAAATAACTTATTAACTGAGCGCAGTTAATTTTGTTTTGCAGCTTGTTTTCCAAACATTTCACTACTTTTTTTAATGGTCGTTATTTAGGAACACAAACAATACCTAAATATCCCAGGTTCAATTCTACTTTAGAGATTACCTTGCCTTTAAATACCAGGTAGTATCCTAAGTTTTATCATAGCTGCACTTTTATAATAATTATCCATACCCATTTTTATTTCTTCCAAAGTCTGACTTATAACAAAATTTACTGTGGTCCTGAAGAAAATAGCAAAGCAATCCAAAGTTCATAATTATAAGTGTCTCACCAGTATGATGACGATATAAATCTAACTGAGAGACAGAAGTTGATTGGGAACTACGGCTTACAAGTATTACAAGACAATCTTGAATAATAAAGCTGCTTTAGGTATATACCTACATTGGGTATATATGATAAATTCATTTCTTCCTTTCATCATAATAAAGGTAGCATTTTACCCCAATACCTCATGGAAACGTTTACGACATAATAATTAAGGTAAGGAGGGTTAACTGCGAATTATTTATAATGATATACAGCGGTCTGTGAAGCCCCGCGGTTCCAACTAATTTGTATGATGAACAAGGCACGTTATGGGTTAACGCTATTTGCATTCGAATAACTGGTAAGAACGTACTTATAAATAATTATAAAACGTTTCAAATATGTTGGTTTATTTTGGTTTTGATTAATTCAATAACGATGTTGTCAGATCATTAAAGAGCCTGTAAAATTTCAATAGAAGGTCACCGTTTTTAAATAAACTTTTTAACATATTATTTCCAAAAAAAATCTAAAGTAAATTATAAGCCAATTTATTACATTAAAGATGAGAAACTCTGAAAGGAACATTGTACAGCTTATTAGTCTATGAAATCAATGTTTTCAAAGTTGTATTGAAACTGGGAAGTCAAGCCAACAAACCGATAAAGGCATTCTCCAAATTAATTAATAAGTAGGTACGTAAATATATATTTCGATAATCATGGACAAAGCTGTTGAGACTCGACTCATAAAATAAATTAATTATATTAATTCTCGGAAATGATATAAACATTATTGGAGCTACTTTTATGAGCTAATTGTAAGCGGAATTAAGTAAATAAATTGAGTTTAATCTTTGAAAGGTTTTTAATTAAATATCCTACGCAGTAAACTTTCGCTTTGATGTAGTCTTTGATCATTCCAAAATCCAATAATGTAAAGTTTTAGCCACTTTATAGGTTTTAGGTATGCTGTATGGTCTAAAGTTAAGCTAAGTATGGTCTTATTTGATTTAATATAATATGTTATTGCAATAATATAGGGTAATTTAGTTAGTTAGTGGTAGTAGGTAGTGTAATAAAATATGTTTTATGTTTTTGGCTATAGAAGAGTACTTTAATCGAAAGATAAATCAAAATAAGAAGTCATAAACTTCAGGGAAACTGGTATCATCGTCATATTTAATTTTTATCATATAGGATTGTTTTTTTAAGGATTTTCCTTAGAATTGACTTTTAGTTTATTTATATGTACTTTACTTGGTAGCAATAAATCATGAAAAATGTTTTAGATTTTTACATACACTGATTAAATACGAACTATAAATATTCCAACTTAGTAAATAGAGATTCATATTATAAATACTTCTGAGACATCTTTTCACGTCACTCAAATTATTTTCAACTTTGAGAACTCTGTTCATACATTTTAATCAAATTTAAATGAATATCAAACATGTAGGCTGTAAGTGCAAATGTCAAATGAGTGTGGGATTTAGGAACTTAGTGAGTTGTCAAAGATAGCTTTTGGTATAGAATACTCTAGAGTGGGATGTTGTGGATCAAAACCAGTAGCTGTGACAAATAATATTGAATGTAAAGGAGTTGGTAGTTTTTATGAAGGAATATGTAGAGTCATATGTAGAGTAGATTTATAGTAGGTTTTGTTTGTGATAGGGTAACTCTTTTAAGTTTTCTTATTTATTTATTAGGCAATAGAGTTGGATATTCATTTTTATTCTTATTATATTATGTACAAAATACAAATGCACACAATAAACACTATTTGTCAGGGGGTTTGTCATTCTTACTATTTGTCAGGGGACACATTTGCTTACAGGGGACACCTACCTATCCATAGTTTATATCTAATATAATATTATTATCCTAGAAATTCTTTATCATTTAGAGCTGATCTAAGCCCTATTCTAAGCCCCTCAATCTATTAAAATAGCCACCCAAATCAAGCAATGGTTCAGCTGTATCCAGAGCAGTCGCAATCAAAGAATCGGCGTCTTTATTGCCAGCACATTAGCATCGCTATCTAACAAGATAAGCCCCTAACATCTCGGCTCCGCTCCTCCGAACAAAATGAGGTAGAATTTAAGATAACACGCTACATCTCACGGACTAATTTGGCATCGATTTTGCTTGGAAAATTTGTATTTTCTAACGCGTTATGAAAGCTTTTGTGCCTTTATTATGTATTTACGGTAAATATTTTACGGTTAATTAATAGAGCGTGTAGTTTTTATATTGATTTTGCGTTTGATAGCTTTTGATTGAGATTTTTCGTTACTAGAAAATAAACTATAATGGATATTGACATAACCGTAAAAGGTCAAAGTACTACGTGGTACTATTACATATTATACTTAAAATGTTTGTGACAGGGAAAATATGGTTTTAAGATGGTTCCATACATTCATTCAATACTTTCACGCAAAAGACTGTTCGGATCTTGGTATATTTTGCCCAGATATGGATTATAGGATTATAGGATATTACCAAATAGGAATTTTATCTAATTACGTACTTCGTGACTGAAATCGCGGATGGAAGGAAGCCTGTTTAAAAATAAGACAAATACTTTTTCATTTCCTAAAATTAATCTCTCTCATTATTTTACTATTAAAATCCAATAATTCACAATCTATATTTCTAAAAAAATACTTCTTTTACTATTCAATTTCTCCCGCGATTGGTTGAATACATTACCTGCATAACATATTGAAAATTTTCAGATTAATTTAACGAATCACTATTTTGAATAAACACTTTAAAAGGCAGGCACGATGTTTCTTACACTATGACATTTAGTTAGGAACTATGGTTAGGAACCTATAGAATAAAGATAAAAAATTGTAATTACAATGCCTATCTTAAGTCCGGTACATTATTCGTAAATTATAACATTTCTAAGTATTCCAGAATTTCCGTTCAGTTAGCCAAGTAGAATTTCAACACGTAGTTGCGCTTCTAAACTTTGTCTCGGTAACTAATTCAATGTACATTGTTATACAGTTTATATGTTTAACAGATCCAGTCGTGTGACAGGAATACAGATAATATAATATGGTAACGGCAGAATTTACGTAGCATGAATTGATTGCGTATTTTATGGATTACTTTAATAGTTAAATGTATAAATGTAGAAATCCTGGAGTGATGAATTCTGAGAATGAGTATACCGAATAATATTTAAAATGTTGGAATCAATTAGTGTCATTGTTGAAGTCAGCAATCAGCATGTCGATTATGATTTATGCCCAGAGTTGAGGTACATTTGTCTCCAATTTTATATCAGACAGATATTTATCAAAGCTTATGTGTATCTTTGTAATTTGTGATTCTGCATTGTTGAATTAATATGATTGAAATATTTTTTCATATTAAGTAAATATTAGCAAATATTACTTAACTGATATAAAATATTAAAATACCTACTCAGTAATTCGTTTAGATAATATTGTAGACCATTAAAATACAAAAAAAAAGTACTACTTTATATACTACCTATACAACTTTCATGAACACAAGATCGTCAAGTATTACAAATACAATGTATATTTACATTTATATTATTTAGGTTTATATAATTCTTCAGCAGCTTTTTTCATTTAATTTTATTGAGAATAAAAAGGACTAGCCGAGCCATTCTGCGGGGAGTGTGAATTGCTTTTCTCGCACGTCAAATTATGAAACTCACTCACACTTGAGAGAAGCTTGTATCACACGGGTTGTTTTTCTACCTTTTAAATGAAATTATTTTTAACCTATGTTCAAAAACAACGGAAATTCTTAATGAAGGGTTTCTTTTTGCTTTATATGTTTTCTTCTGTTTGTTAATTATACAAGTGATAAGTTCTTCGGATTATTTTCTTGTTTTAGATTTTAGGCATCGTCTTCTGTATAGGGTTTGATGAATTTGTTATACTCTTTAACTTTAATAGCGTGAAAAAAATATTATTTACATACTTACATGCATTTATAAATCCTATGTATTTAAAAAACCGTTTAAAATGAAAACGCTTTATTCCGAAAGTTGTAGAATAAATTGGTATTTTAGAATGGCGCATTATACAACATAGAAATGAACATTTGGCATCCACAACCTAATTAGTGAGACACGAACTCATAATGACCGGATGTTTGAACCTTATCGCTATAAAACTTTTGCTTTGCACATTGCACTGTATATTACATGCTTTTAAAATTGTTTATGCTTTGTTGTTATTTCGTACTTTGTTTTGTAGTTCGCAATAGATATGAAACACGATCATTTATGTTTTTTGGTTTCAAGTCCCAGAGGTATCATCAATTTATTAAGTAGATAGGTAGTAACTGGTCCAGCAGAGATCATACAAGGCTTTATAAATCACATTATAATGCATATGTAAGAATGTTTGTATTGTACATGAGAGTGTCCTTATTGAACTTTAGCTGTATTATGTTACAACAATTAGCTTTGCCCCGTGGTTTTACCCGCACTGCTCCTTTCCTGTTGGTCTTAGCGTGATGAAATCTAGCCTATAGCCTACCTCGATAAATGGAATATCTAACACCGAAAGCATTTTTCAAATCGGACTAGTAGTTCCTGAGATAAGCGCGTCCAAACAAACAAACAAACTTCAGCTTTATAATATTAGTTTAAATTGTGCTTATTGAACCGCAGTAGCTATTTTATTTTACAATATATATGCACAAGATGAAGTCTTGATAGCATGATAAAGGTTTCTTCTTATCTAGTGCATTCATCGATGTTGATACCTGGATAAAACCTCTTAACAAGATCAGCTTAACAGTTTTCTAGAAACAGCGTACTTAGTTCATGTCATATTTCTCAGAAGATAGTTTCTGTTATACCCTTATAGCTGTAGAACGAATCTATTTTTAAATTACATTGCCTTAAAATTTGTTGTCGTTTTAATATTGTGTAGGAAAATTCTAGTCATGATAAAAACTGAATTATTATGAAGATAAACTCCTATAACAGCTATACATATTATGTACAGAGTCGAGTTCTAATGAAGATTATATTCACACGAAGTAAGTCGGAGTTTGCAATGTACTACATAGTTGAGGTAATACGTATATAAGTTGAGGTTTCCGCATCCCATGCAAGTCCCATGTATATTAACCGCTTACACCGCCCTTATTTCCTTCACAGTGTATACAATAATTTTATATAACGTACATAATATAGAATACGTTATATAACGTAGCAGTAAAATCGTTTAATAGTTAAAACTGTACGTTAAATATTTTTTTAAAGAGAATACTTGGAGCGTGATACACATTCGTTAGCAAAGGCAAAAATATAGATTTACGATTTTTGTATGTTTGTCTGTATGTATGTCCGGGCTAAACTCAAAAAGTTCTATATGGATTTACTTCAAATTTGGTACAGCTTGAGTCCTGAGAAAAGACTGATAAGTTTTATCCCGGAAATCCTACAGGAATGGGAACTATGCGGGTTTTTCTTTGACAACACGAGCGAAGCCGCGGGCGGGTCGCTAGTGAGTTTATATAACGTAGATAATATAGAATGTGCTATAAACTAGCCCACTGTGGCATTGCGATGTCTGAAAATGTTACATATCCGCTGGGAACAGTCCAACTTTCCCGGCCTATGTCTGGATCGTAATTGCCAATCTTGCCACATGTTTATGTATTGCGTTTGTGTTTTAATATGACAGGATGTTAAATTATATAATTTGGTTTTTGAGGTCAAAGGTATGTTGTTAGATGGTCGTTAGAGTTTTATTATTATGCTCTTAAGAATAATTATTGTTTTGTAACCTAGCAACCGTATTGAATAAAAGTTTCCAAACAACCTAGTAGAAAAAGTAATATTGGAAGTGCACGAAACAGTGTATTAAACTAAAAGAAAGGACTAAAATAAACCTTATCCGCTGTTGGCAAAGTTGTTTCTATAACTTTCAAGTAATTTTCATGTTTGATTTCTATTTATTTCATCACTTTTAAACGCTAATTAGGATGAAAATACATGAAAACTTGTATTCACATGGAATGTATATAAAGACATTTATTGTAAATTCCATTCGCAGTTGAAGCTTCCCAAACATTTCGTGACAACCACGAAACGCTTTAAAACAATTAGAGAGCACAAAGAGAGACAACAATGGGGGCGGCATATTCATAACTACGCATCCCACTATTAATTTATTTATCCCGTATCTCGGGAAAGCGTTTAATTTAAAACTTTGTATGAGGGACTAATCTTACTTTCGTGTCAAGGGACCGTTGTCTCCGCCGGTCCCTTCGCCGGGCTGCATGGATAATGACCGAGTTTTAGAATTACAATTTTACACATCCCTCTCCTACGCCTGACCACTATAAGCTGACCCTTCCAGTCGTGCGGAAAATCCTGTTTTCAGTCCAGCGAAAAATAAAAAGACAGCTCCGAAAAAATTGGACGATTTATAATTTTAAAAGGGTTCGGGTCAGCTTTACTTATTGTCTTCGCAGACGAATTAACGGTCGTATTTAATTCAAAGGACTAACTCTATAGAACGGGGATAACGACGACCCGGCTTTGTTATGGGATTTGTCATTAAAAGTTTTATTACATCTTGCACGCTAGAGAGATTGCTAAACAGATTTAGGAAACATTTAATAATCTCTTGTAAAGGCAATCATTACGTTTATGTTATATACAAATATAATATGACAATAAGGTAATTATTTAATTATGGTTTTGAGCTATATGACTCTATATTTATTTTCATAGAAGCATAGATTTGTTAAAACAATATAAATTAAGACTAAAATTGATTCAAATCAAATAGTGCTCGTCGCTCGAATCAAAATTCATCTCGGAAGTGAACAAACCTCAAGTCTGTGCTAGAGTTCATCGACCTCTGTTATGTGGTTTCTACTGAAAAGCCACATTTATTATCGGTGTATTAAATTTGAAAATTTTATGGGTTTCATCAATTTAGATCAAGTCTACTCTTACAATAATAATATTATAAATAAGATTGAATAATTATATTATCTAATCGCAAATTAATATAATAATTTATCATACTTGTTATAATATGATTGAAAATCATCAAGGTTATCTTATAAACATAGATAATTACGTAATATTGCTTTCATATTTTTATTTTCCATCTTTTACGAGGAAATTCTTATTTTTCAATGCGTCAAACACACAAGTAAAAAAAAACGCTTTTTCATCTTTAAAGTGTAATTCAGGTCAAGTTAATCATATTAATAATTTTAAATTGACCAAACCTACTTTATACCTAAACATTTTATCCAATAAATTTAAATCCACAGATATCTCAAAAATAAAACCTGAATCTCTTAATACTTTTTACGCTTAGAAATTCGTCGCACATTTTTATCAAATTCGCCAATACATTACTTACTTTTCCTTCACATTTAGTGCTCTTACATGTATGAAATATGAAGCAGTTTGAGCTTTCAAATTTATTATCGTTATTCTATAATCCCAGATGAGCTACCAAGAGATATGACACCATTTAACATTCTCTAACACGTTTTCTTTCGCTATCTTTATAAAGAGGATTATTTATGTGCGTTGTTTTTGCTCTGCTTTTTCAACGACTTATGAACTTAAGCTTCTATTTTTAAAACATATAAAATCTCTTTATTAGTTATAATTAATATACCTAATGCAATTGTATTATTCAGCAAATTTTTACTAAAGATGACGAATTTAGAACCTTCCTCATCCTACCAAAGTTTGTGAATATGTATATGGATGCATGTCGTACTTATTTTTCCATATAACATCGAAGCAATTAATCTGAAGAATGAATATGGCATTAGAGAGTAGATGACCAGCTAATTATCATGCCACACACTTCATGCGATGTAATGTCTTCATAATAATATAAATAGTTTATCATTTTCTTTTATCCTCATGAGAACTCTATGCATTATTTAGTATATATTTAAAAATCAAAAGCGGTGGTCTGCTAGGTATTCAGTAACCGTAAAAAAAGTAAAGTAGTAAAGTCTATTTTAGCTCCGATTGAAACTATAGCACAATCACCTTTATAGATTACGCTTATTACTGCTTGGACCTTTATACTACGATTCTAGGCAATATCTTCTATTACAGAAAATCAATTTAGTACTTATTTAATCCTTAATTTTAAATGTTATCTCTGCATGCAACAACAACCTGTAACCTTGTTAATTATCTCGCCACGTAAAAGGTTGCTTTATGCCTCTGTTACGTGCATAATTTATCGTATATACGTGATCCAAGAAAATGAAACCTTTTGAAAGCATTGTAAATCCGTAAAATATGGACAAGGAACATTCGCGTCTTAACAATGGAACGGTATACAATGGAAATTGTACTAAATATATGAACTCATAGTTGATATGATCTGCTTGTATTGACTCTGTTACAAGTTATATAAGTTTAAGCTTCCTTGTTAATGGTGACGTTTGTCTATTTTAAATCACATGTAATTCTCATGATCCTAAAACTAAAGGTTGCCTGGAAGAGATCACTGATTTAGCGATAAGGCCGCCTTTTGTACATGTTCTTTTCATTCAATCATACACATTTTAATTTAACTTTATCTAAAAGCTTCTTTATTTTAGTCTTGAAATCTGCAATTATAATTATGTGTGTTAGGGATACAAGCTTGACAGAGAAAGACCTAAGAGTTGTTTTCGTTTGTGATGAGTTCTAGAATTGATACCTTAATACGGGAAAAATCTTGTATTCCTATTAATAATTTGTAATATTATTAACATGACATCTGAATTTCTACCACTTAAGCTTTGCTTTTTTGTAAATGTTCTATTTATTGAAACAATATAAATATATTATGCTATTCAAATGTTTGAATCTTGACCTTAGAAATAAACTATTTAATTTATATTTACACCCTTTCAGGATATAAATTTACATGGACATGAAATAGCAAGTCTTACAGAGATACATGTAGGTACATAGTTTCGCAGAAGCTCAAACAAAGATAGCTGGAAGCAAATCGAGTGAGATATTATCAGCCCTCCGGCTTCAGGGTCATTAAAATGAAATTTGCTTTCATGTTGCCACTATCGCAGATTTGAGTAAATATTATACAAGTATAGGTATAATTTAACGACCAACAATTGAAATGTAGAGAGATATAATGTTATAAGTATGTTTTTAAATTGTTTTAATTACACGAACCCGAATTCAATGTAGTTGAACAGTTTGTGTCATACAAATTATCGATAACAATTCATTAAAAAAAATACACATTTATCCCGTATAGAAAAAATCTTGAGAATATTCACCTTTTCTTGTTTAACTTTCTTCAAAGATCTCTTTGTAAAGAGTGTAATCGACAGTTTAAATTTTCTCTTTAGGTAAATATAATAACGAACTTTAATTAAACCTATGATCACTACTTATAACAAATCTTTTAAAATATTACTTCTCGACAGAACTGCATTTTAAAATATTAAATCTAATCATTCCACATCACAAAACCCTCTTATTTTAATTCACTCTTAAAAAGATACTTAAATCTTATGATACGTGTTTTGCTTTTCTTATAAAATCTGTGTGGCTGCTCTCTCAGTACAAACAATTATCTTTTAATAATGTTTATAAAGTGCATTAGCATATAAACATCGTGTGGAAAGTGCACACAATTCAAACTAATGTCGTTCAAGCAAACGCTGCCGAAAGTTAATAAAACTTTAGTGTTTTAGTTAAACGGCAAAACGCGCGGAAATGGCCAGGCTTTTAATTGTTATTGTTGTGAGTTTAATGAGTGGAGATGTTTTCCTCAATTCATTACTATAATATGTGCTAGATTATGTGAATTTAAAGAAAAAACTCATAATTATCTCTAACATTATGTAAAAAAACCTTATGCTACGATACTTTGGACTAAAAATTTATTCACCGCATTCGTTAATAGCCATCTAAAAGATAGTTGAATATAAATTCAAAGGTTATCAATAAATCAATTGCAACAATATTTAATTCATATAATACTTGTCAAATAAGTTATAGCCCTTTTCAAACACAAACGTAAAGCAAAGGCATGAACAAGTAACCCTCCCAAGTTGATTGCACACAATTCCGCACAAGCTTTGTCGAATCGAATATCCCTAAATTTGCTTCAGTTTGTCCACTACACCTTACACTACCGTCGCTTTCAAGTGGCGATGCAATTACCGCTCAAAGAGTTTATTTAGGAGGAACTGTGTGTCTTGATCTCCGCGGTCGACGAACAAACAACACTGTTTGTTATACAGAATCTCTGTTTAATCAAAGTTATACCTTACATTGATATATACCTTGTTTACCGTATATGGACTGTATAAATAGATGGTTGTAGGTCAGAAACCTTATGTACTTTAGGGTTAAAGTCAAATGTCGTGTATGAAATACTATTTAAGGAATAATATCATCAAAGAAAGACTGTAGTGTATTTACCAATATTTTAGTGAATAGAAATAGATCTTGTTTACGTTCGAAAGGTTAATTGATTCGGTTATAACATTTTTGTCTTCTAATGACGTACTATCATAAATTAAATATTATTTTGGTCACAAAAATAACTTTAATGTTACGAGGGTGACTTTATTTATAGTTAAACCTGACACGTGGAAACCAACTATTTGTATGACACAAAAAAATAAATGGTATAATTTGTTCTTATAACTGGCGTATTCTCACTCATTTTAAATAAGCTTTTAATAAGCATCTTCTTAAAAAATTAGAAATTGCTGATACAAAATTCTTGCAAGTGACTCTCAAAGAATATATAATTAATAATAATAATATTCATATTTTAAACCACAAGGGTTGCGATTCCATTACGTGTTATTATTTGTAAATTTATTCACGTATACAACTCAAGGCAATTTCTTACATTTTTGAAGTTCTTTAATTTCCGCATGTAAATAAAGAGCTCGTTCGTCTTTATTTGTATTTACGACGTGAAAACTTTTCACGTTATCAAAATGAATTGTGTATGAATTTTTTGGTGGCGTATTTTATAAAATTGCGTCACAATTTAATAGGAATTCCTTTGTCGAAATTTACCATTGTAATTCTCTTATGGAGGACGTTTTTTGTTATTTCCAAGAAACATTAATTAAAAAATATGTGGTAGAAATATTATTTGCATAAGGATGTGTTATTATAAAAAGTGTGTAAGAATAGGAAACATTCATTTTGCGGGGAGGGAATCGAGTCTCTTTATAGAGGCTATAAGGACTCTCAGAAAAAGTAGGATAAATTCGATTGCTGCGGCGGTTTCACGAGTGGCGTGGCGGTCCAAGTCATCACTAAGGTTAATTGAAAAATGCGGCTGATAAAAATTTTCTTTATTCATTCTTTTTTTTTATTAAAATTACAATTTAAATGTAAAAGTTAACTCTATTATAGAGCACTTGCAATTGCGGATTCGGGGTAATTTCGGAAATTCGTAGATTTTCAGAGCATTGTTTCATTGTTAATATCGTGTAGGTAACATATGAAAATATATTACCTACAGGTTTGATAATAATGACATCCATTTAAAAATATATTGTATTACCACAAAACAATTTAAACACAGTCTAACTTTAAACCAGGGATCTGTCATTTTAATAGTTGTCTTTGTGAAATACGACAAAACGAGAGAACCAGAATCCTGTCTAAATTTTTTTTTGTGGTCAGACAGATAAAATTCTGGATTGTGTTTCACTTATCGTTTTATGTTATCGGATTTAGGTACTATTTACCCACCCCGTCATCCTTAATTGTGCTCCAGCAGTTTATATTTTAAAATTTCATTGAAACTTTATAACTGTCTAATAAAAGTTAACATCACATGCTATTGTAGCTAATGAAAGGAAGCAAACAGCCAGCAAGCTAACAATTTGCATTATTTACTCGCTTCATAATATTTATTCTCTAGGTAAGTCAGTTTACACGAACTTCTAACACTAATGAACTTAACCACAAGTTCAGTTCGTGATCTGGGTTAATGGAGCACTACAAAAAGCGTTCAACATTATTTATTTCACTGCAGGCTATTATAATTAGTTTGTTTTATATTCCATTGTTATCTTTAGTTGAGCGTATTTGCTGTTGCGGGGTTTTGTGTTTGGTTACCGTTTTCGATTGGACTGTGGTTGTATGGATTCTTCACTTCAGATGGTTTTGTTTATTGACTGTGTGTTATTTACAAATCTTACGAAAAAGAGTGAAATAAAGATAAAATAGCCTAGTAATTTTGAGGATAATGATAATTAATATGAATTAGATGTGGTCATGCTGAAAAAATTAGTAGTACTCGTGAAACCAAAATACGAAAATTATCAAAGTAGGTAGGTATACAAATAATCTGTATTTAAACTTTTTGCTACCTTATCCAACAGTTCCTTATAATAACAGAAATTCGATAATTTTCTTCATCCTATCAAGTTTTAAAGTCGTGTTTTAACTACAAATATGTTTGTTCTACCAACTCATGTATGGCCAACATTTAATTTTATTCCATCCCATTACACGCGTAACATTACATTGGTCTGCGTTACAAATGAACTCGTACATATTGCTTATCTGCAGATTCTGCGTACAAAGGAAAATGCCGGCTGATCTATTATGCATCGCACAAACCACAGGCACTGCAAAACTAATATTTCGTCTCTCTGTAGGTACTGCCCATTTCAATATTGGTACTATTTGTTGAATATTTTGTCTGGCCTGAATTGTACACTTAAATCTTGGCATGGTATAAACTCTTTAGGACTTTAAAGGTATAAATTATTAAGTTTAATGTGTATTGTGAAGTATTTGACTTGATGAAAGTAAACTGACATGAAAAACGTTTTGAAAATAAATGAACACAAATAATTTTTCACTTATTTTTATTCATAAATAGTAGTGCACATTTAACAAGTAGCTTCAAGGTATATTACATTTACAAACTATATGATATAAGGTTTATATATCTATTGATTTTACGCACGTTAAGAAAATTTACTTTTACAGAAATAAACAAACAATGCTAGTATATTTACAAAACTGATTTTATATTAATTTCGAATGGCTACAATTTAATTTCTATTGTAATAACAGTAAAGTTCAAAATGCCACCAAGAAAATAACATATGTATCTCATCTTCTACAATCGTTACATAGTAGAGATAAAAATGCTAATCGGGTTTTATTTACAACATGTATACTTATATAAATGTACATTTACACTACACTTACATCTACATATCCTGGAAGCACACAGAAATCATTTTACATATTATATTTTGTTACAATATTATATATTATACAAAATGTACCGTCTGCGACAAACTAGAAAGTTCTAGAAATACGTTTAATATACATTATTCACTCATAGTGTCGGGAATTCTAAATTTTCACGAGAAAAATTTTCAGAGATAACGTAATTTTATGGAAGTACAGGAATATCTTTTCAAATATAACCAGATAAATTGAGATGACAGCAGAGCGAGCGTCAAATATCAAAGCTTTCGTGAATACAATTATCATCGGGAATACTATAGGTATTATGTACAATAATTATTATAACATTTCCCTGAAATACGAAATCACAAACATAAATAGAAAGCAATATACGCACTAATGTAATCTAATTTCTCTCAATATGTGTTAATTTGAAACTGTTATGAGTAGGTTGGCTAATTATTGTGTCTTGTTATTGTATGTTAACATCTGACATGGAAATCAAGAGTTTATACAAGGGTATTTGTTGATTTTTTAAGTTTTAGTTTGTAGTGTTACGGAAAATAATTGAATGACATATCGAGTGGTATTCGTTGTTGTTAACTTTAGGCCTTGAAAAGTAAGGAGTTAGGATAATTAATATTGTAATTGTCGTACGTACATGACTTACCTATTCCGTTAATCAAACCCTTTTTTATGCAAAATATTATTATAGATGTCGATTAAATAATGGTTAATTAATAACTAAAATTAACGATTACATTAACCTAAAAATCAAGTAATATTAACTTTGTTCAATAGTTCAAGATTAAAACAAACAAAAGTGAGGTGTTAATAAAAAGCACAATCAACTCAATGATCTTTTATACTAAAGATTCTCCAAATGACACAAGACTGAAATAAATTAACCGTGAAGCTTTTCATAGAGTGAATGGCAGGCACAGAGCATACAAAATGAACGATATTATCGCATCCAACGGGTCATTAAAATGAAATTTGCGCTCGCTTAGGAATAATCTTTTTACGAATCTGTAGCAGAATATTCTTTATTGTCCGTAACGATTGTACTAGGTGAATAATATAAACTATTGTCACTATTGTATAAGTAGCTGGTATGTATAGTTTGTCCCGTAGTTCGGAGAAAGCATTAGCATTTGTTTCTTAGATTGATTTACGATTGAATAGATTGATCTTTAGGTACCTCTTCGTCACTTTTAGAGATATAGGGGATCTATTCTTAAAACAGAATTAATAAGATTGAAGTAACGTTAAAAAAGTATCATAAATTTAATCCTTTTAAAAATAATACATTTTATAATACGAGTAAAACCCATGTCATGATAGTGCCGCACAACAATGATTTATTTTCCATTTTCTGATTCATTTACATAAGTAATTACTGCGGATTTTGCTTCTCATAACATATTACAATTAGGTAAAGAACGGCTTAACAAAAACATTTTTGGTTTACGTTTTTACAACACATATGTAATTCATTAGTATCTGGCAATGTTACAGTTGAAATTAATTTAAAAGTACATATTATGTTTAACAACCTATAACCATAAAAACATTATAGTTTGTGTTCAAACAATTTTTATTATACGAACTGCTTCATAAACACAAGCTGTCTGAACTAAGCGAGCAATGTAAATGAGCCATTACTGGTCCTTTGGTTTACAACAATTAAAGATATGTCTTATCATTTCTGTACATTATATTACACGGCTATACATCTTCGTCATCATCATCTTCTATTTCACCGTTCTTCCCCTTTTTTATTGGCGCACACAAACCGTTTTTACATCTAAGTCCCGGTTCACATGTTCCTTGGAAACCACCACAATGTTCTCCGACAGTCCTTGCACACACTTGACAGCATCTGTTGGAAATAAGATAATTATGAATATAGATATTATATGTGTTTTAGTTGAGGCTTTAGGTGAGAAGCTTTAGACAACTTTAGTGGGTGAGTCTCGAATAGGAAATGATAGATAAATATTTAGTAGAGACATTTAGCAGGTCATTATATGTTTTGATTAATAGAGAGTGAGATCTAAGTTACGTAAAAAATGTGAATTGAGTATTTCAATAATATTTTAATGATTTGGAGATCGAATCTGACACCATACTGCCGTGTATGGTAGTACCTACCTGTGTGTTTGTATAAACTATAAACCTGTAAAACAAATGACTTTACGTCTACCGCGCTATTATTAAAAAAGTTAAAACTTTTTTATCTGTAATACAGAAATAGTGACTCGCGTGTAGTTAAACAAAGTTCCATAGTACTTTATTCAACTAAGCCCTGATACAGGGAAGTTTTAATGTAATTGCATTCACAACTCCATTCAAGTTCAAAAACTTTCCGTCGTGACCGCCACTGAGTTGATAACGGGAACTTTACAATCATTTGGAAACAATCTTTGTAATTACCTTCTTTGTATTCTCTTTATATCAAGGGAAAGAAAATAAATATTAGAACATATAAGAAAAATGCAGTCAAAGTAATCTCATCTGTTTTGAATTTTAGATGATTAACATCGAGGACAATGTCGTTTTTTCATGATAATTAACAAATAAAACTTATAGCTTCGTTTTATTTTAATGAGCATAAAAATAACCAAGATTACTAAATGTATGCGTACATCGTAGTTCTTAATACTTTTATGGGATTACCTTATAATAATAACTGATCTATGAACCAACCTAACTTTTCAAATAAGGTTAATATAGTTATGGTTAACTTTGACTTGTTTAATTGTTTATCTTGTGGCTACTTCAATTAGCCGGTTGTGTTTAATAACCGTTGATTTCAATTAAATTCATTGTATAATATTCTAATACACCCTTTCATCTCTCGAAATAGTAAATAATGCTATTAAATACAATTCGAATAAATTCTATTTAATAATACGTTGGGACACAACCATATCACGTCGAATGAGGGATGCATTAGATTAATATTACATTAATACAATCATCACTACATAGTATAAAACAAAGTCGCTTTCTCTGTCCTTATTTCCCTATGTCCCTTTGTATGCTTAAATCTTTAAAACTACGCAACGGATTTTGATGCGGTTTTTTTTAATAGATAGAGTGATTCAAGAGGAAGGTTTTAGTATATAATTTATTAGGTTTTAGACAAAGCGGGCGAAGCCGCGGGCGCGGTAAGCTAGTATTAATTAAAATAATCTTATCTAATAGGTACGTATTTAAAGATTAATTCAGTTAATCTGCCCTTTATGTCATAACGAAATAAGAAGATAACTATTGTCAGTCTAGAATTGTAAGCCAAGAATAACGAGGTTTCTCAATCCCGTTAAATATTATGAAGATAGATTGTACTGTAGTAGACTGCAGTAGCATAAGTGCAGAAGCCACCCCGTTTCACATTATCTACTTTTATATTTAAATTTTAATTTTAATGGATTTATTTCAAATATAATCACACTATTTTCATCATACTGTTAATGTTTTGCACTGCGGGTGCATTTGATTTCATCCCAAACCTACATCAATAGGTAAAGCTTTGAGAACATAAAGCGTAGCGAGTTAGTAACTTATGTAATTGCGTTAGTCGCTGCCTCTATTCAAGTTCAAGTTAACTCCATCCAGGGCAACCACTATTGAACTAATAACATCATCTAGTCTCTCGTCGGAATAATCTACCAGAACACGTATACGAAAATAGAGATTGTGAGTGAAGCTCGCTCTGTGAACTGGGATGAAAATTACCTCGTTAATGTAGGATAGGAATTGGTATTAAATTCTTTACAAGCGGTCAAACTGTTCCGATGAGAGAATAACAAATTACTGAACAGGTTGAACAATAAACCTGTGCATTTATATAGATATAGATGCACATATTCCAATAATGAACGGTGATGATATGAAAGAAAGGTTTTTTCTATTGTTTTAAACAGTCGTGTAGAATTAACGTAATATTAAAAAACACTTTATATCTATAGAAAGTAAATAAAAAACACTATGTAAGAAAGCAAATAAATAACATATTTAAAGTATTATTTCGTTCTATAGAGAAGCTGTGTTCAGAAATAGGCAATCTCCTGAACTTATTAGGTTATAAGGCCGCAGATAATCATAGAAAACATGTACCTTATTTATTTTATATTTTTTCTTTTATCCTCAGGTCCATGCCCTTGTAAAGTAATATTTATTTAGGTGTTTAGGCAAACAGATACTCTGTTTATTTGTAAGATAATATACATTTGTTGCTTTGTAATTATCTATATATGAGATTCACAAACAAAATTCTTTTGAACAAAGTAAAATAACTAAGATTAGAATATTTTAGAGAGATATTTTGATTTCATTTTCATAAATGAAACGAATTTTCATTTTATGATATCCCGAAAATATTAAGAGACGCATAAAATAATATAGAGAAACATAAAAAAAAAATACATTTAGAGTTACCTTAAAATTATTATTCAAACTCAAACATATATTTATTCAATTATCTAGAAAAACTTTCGAATCGTCATAACATATAATATCAATATTTACCTATTAACACCGGTTCAACAAGCAAAAAAACTGACAAAAGAACTCTAGTTATCTTTTAAAATGATGTGAATTTTACATAAACTTGTATTTTGGAAACGCAAGCAACCATATTATATTCATAAATGATATAAATAGGCTCACTGAACTTAGTAATATATATCATACATAATACTACATACTACAATTTAGGTTTAAAATTTAGCACTAAGTACTAGTTTTTCGTGCTATAAGGAAGTTGTTCTAAAATACGTGAATCAATTTTTATTTCTGATCCTTGTGTCATAGCAACATCAACCATCTTCTTTTGTATGTAAGCCGTTTTATAACTGAAAACTATGTATTGAAAACGCTACGCTATATTTATGGTAATTCTAAGTAAATCGCAAACGGAAATTCTAATAATAAAGCGGCTATATTGAATTGTATATGCTTTGTTTTAACAACGTTGAGGATAAATAACACTTTGACTTTGTCGTGTAAAAATAGAACATGTCAAGTACCTTTCCCTAACAATATACAATTTGGGATGGCCGTTAATAATATCGAATACATTTCACGCCTCTCGATTTCGTGACATCAAAGCTTACAGAAATAGAATTTAAAAAGCAACAAAAAATATATAAAATTTAACAACGAGTTTTTCGTAAAACGTGAATCATTATTTTCAGTTAAATTTTAGAATTATCCTGCTCTAGAATTTGATCTATGAAGCGCTTTAGAATTCTTGGAAATTTTCGGCATCGAGTTTTATTTACTAAAAATCATTATCTACTAAAAAAGCGATCCAAAATTAGTTTTCAGTGTAAATTGTGAGTTTTTCTAATAATTCGAATTAATGAAAGTTTAGAAGAAATGAAACTTCGGCGAGCAACAGAAAGCTAGAAGCTACTCCCATTGTTTATCAGTGCCCCTTGTCAGAGTTCTTTGCGTACTCATCACAACATCAGTAAAACTTTTTGAACCAAAACCACACCCCGGACACTCCATACAAAATTATCGTTTTGACAGTCACACTGTAGAGACTGCAAATGTGTGTGTTAACGCTTTATGGTTGGCACATTTGTGACTAGCGTAAAAAAAAATTCGCGTTTTTCTGATGAAATACATCCGTAAACAGCACAATATCTAACCATTTTCTACGAAAAACGATAATCACAAATCCAAAATAATAAAATTACTTTAAGTCAATTTGATTAATGTTGTCAATCTTCGTTGCGTATCGTCCTTGCAGAAAAATATGGCCCATTTTAATCACGATCGCGCGGGGTGAGGTAAGTTTTATTTTGGCGGGAGGCGGAGAGTGACCGTTCTGTAGCGTTTAGCTACTTTTATGTATTCTGTGCCATAACACTGTAGTTATAAGGCTCAATCTCACCTGCACGGGTCCCACACGACCATCCCCAAGCCGGGGCACCCACTAGGCCCCAGCACCTCACACTCGCGCGGATTGCACACACAGTTGTACCCCCGCACCGCCCCCACCACCACCACCAGAGCGACCATCGCCAACCACCTGTTCATACTGTCATCACATTACGCGTCACTTATCGTCCTTATGCTTTTGTGGGAGTCCATCTCAATTAGGGTACGATCTGAAACAAATGAAACGCATATTTTAAATGTCTGCTTTAAACTAAAAACAACATATAAGTATTGGCTTGCTTTTTTTAATATTGGCAGAAATTGAATGTTTCAAAAAAAGTAAGTAGAGCATATTTTTAAAGTAGAGTTTTCCATCCCGTAGAACAATTTCTTGAAATGATTTAAAATATGGTGGCGCAGGTTCTTTATAATAGTTACAAAATTTTCAAACTTTTGATAACATTATGAATTGAGATGATAAAATTCTAAGTATTCTAGGAAAGTTTCAAAAAGAAAAATTATTGTACATTCAAAGAAAGTTAACAACACGATAAATATCTCAGTGGAATTCTCTCCAAGGGCAAATGATTGTTATAAACATTCACTTATAGTTTCAATTTATAAAAATAATATCGAATCTATTCGATCCTTAGACTAAATAACTATAAAACTATATTATAATATGAATTACTCATTAATAATTCCCTATGAGATGTTGTACCTACTTAAAGCAATACAAATGAATAATAGATGAAACTGATCTCTAAATACGATTTAGGTCCCATTTATATTTAGAAGTTGTTTAAAAAACATGCTATGGTAATATTATAATATTATTTGGCGTATTACCCGTAGCGCGTATTTCATAATTGAAAAGGAATTATGAATAATATTAATTAGTATGTAATCGTAAACTAGACTTTATTGAATATCAAGTAGTTTTAATAATAAAACAATTTTGAAGCACTCATATTAACCTTCCTCGCTCACTTGCGTCTTCAGATAATAAAACGTTACAATGTAAATCATGTACTCGAGAACTGAACTTGTGTAAAATATGCAAATTAAAAATTCCTAGCTGAAATGTTTTTCTCCTATGTTGTTTATTGTTTGTTGTTACACGCCAACGCTGCCCACTACGGCTGCCACTACGCTACAATGAGCTCAAAGAATTATGAACATTCCTTTTTTCCATACATGTTTCAAGCAAGCTTCAGCGTTGGTCGATTTTTAGACAGTTTTTACAACACTCCAGTAGGTGTTCTGTTTCAGAATTTTAATAGTTGGCGTTCGCTTTTAGACATTTTCTTTTTTGGATTTGTATCGTTACATGGCCTCGATTTTTTACAAAAGAAGGAAGGGATAAAAGAATATTCGTAGATAACTTTATCTACACTAAAATAAATACTATTGTATGTGATGGTACTGTTGAACATTTTCATTGTGCTAGAAAATTAAGTACGATACAAAATATTTCTTGGAAGTAATCATACAAAATATTCAACATAAATTCATCTTTTCATTATAATATAAGTATCCCAAAATTGGCTTTAAATATATATTATTAAGAAGTTACCTATTAAGTATTAAAACAGAAATATTCCGCTACGACCTTCCAATACAATTTCGTCGATAATTTTTTAATTTTCTTGAAATGTTTTATGGCTTCTAAGGATTCCTTCTACAAAAATTAACCAGATCGGTTTCAAAAAAGGTTATCAGGGTCGATTGATAATTAATTACCTTACATTACAGAGTCTTTTCAAATCGAATATTTGAAAACACGCTTATTGAACTGTGATACAGCCTCCAAGATTTGCGAATTCAAAAGGATTTTCCCTCGAAGTAGGATATTTAAAGACTTCAGTTTTGTTTATGGGAAATGAAAAGGTCTTCAATATACAAATTTAATTTGGTAGGTAGGTATGATTTTCAGCATATCCTTAGCAACTAAATAATAATATTACGAGGTACATATTTAAATCCTAATTTTAGTATCAAAATTCAGTATCAAATTTCAAAACGCGAAGTGAACTGTTTAAATTTATGTATTGTAAAATAAATTAAACACTATATTTTGTTTAGCTAATAGTACAAATAGGAATATACCGAAATTTAAACTCAACTAAGCTTGTAAAAATAATATGCAAACGACGTCACGTTAACAGCTAGTAAGTGTTCAGCGTAGGATGAATCAAAATGTCACAGAAATAGGTAAAATACACAATGAAGAAAAAAGCAATTACATATTTGTTTAACGAAATGGTATTTCCTTCCTTCATACATGATCATTTGTGAGATAATGACGTAACAGAATCAAAAGCTGTTAATGAGATTTCACACGTTTATCCCGTATCTAATAGAATATCCAGATCAAAACCATTATTTCGCAGTTGGCAGATTAATGTCCATGATATCGATATTTAATACGTATCTGAATCAGGCTTGAATCAGGTCATATCGGTTCCAATAATGACGAAGCTCAATTAACAAATTGGTGAGACGATAAACTATTACGAATTATTCTCTGACTGAGCCGTAATTGGAGGCTTTAGCTTGTATTAAGCAATGGAAAATTATAGGTTCGCTACAGGATTTGGAGATAGCATGTTGCAGTGTCTTACTGCAGAATAAATCCGACTCTATCTACTAAATAAAATGTAATATTATAGGAACTACTTCTCATGTATAGAAAAAGTACATATCATTTGCTAGAATAGGTATACTTTGGTATACCTATAGTTATAATGCATGGAAACTGATAGATATAGTCTATTGATCACTATGTCATAATCCAGAATTAGAAGAAGCATTTAACAATATAAGAATATACAAATTTTTATTAAAGTGACTTGTTAATTATCATAGAAGACCTTAATTTTATGAATTCTAATAACCTGCTCTATGTCTTAGAATATTTCCTAAGATTTGAGATATCTAACAGCCAAAATAGTTGTAAATCGTAACACTCCACTAAATTGTTGAAAGCATTAAGAACAATTGAACCCTCAGAATATTGGTGAATAGTGTAGCTAATAGTTCTCGGTAATAGACTTTAAATGTTCTATCGAGTCTTCGGTTAAACTGAAGGTAAGAGGATTACTTACAAGTTTATTTCAATTTGACAAGAGCTGTGTTGAAGACCAAATTGTTAGTAAAGATAATTATACTGTACAATATAATGTTGGTAAATATAATGGTACAATGTACATATAAGTAATGTATATTATGTCGATTGAATGGCGCTTCTGAATGATATCGTATAATAAATAAAGTTGTATAAAAAATCTTTATTATTTTATATATCGATGTGCTTATGATAAACCGCAACGAAATAATATTGCTTCATATTATAAAACAACAAAAACAAGTTATAATAAATAACGTAGCCGAATCCGCGGATGGAAAGCTATTACGTAAAAAATATTTAATAGATAATTACATTTACATATATAGGTATATGTAATCATATTTTATAACTATACAATTATACATTTAATCTTTATGTAGGTCCCAAAACTGACTAAACAGTCCACCGCTTCAGTTAATACGTAAGTTCTTCCAAATTATGAAGATACCCAAGTTCTAATCACTTTAAAAATTATCAAGATGGAGACAGGATCCTTTTGAAGCACTTTAATTATTTTAATGGAGTTTAATTATTCCCAAATTTTTGTTCAAAATAAACCTACTTAATAATATCCTATCGATAGATTTGTAGCTACATATTTTTTTAATTATCATAGAAACATAAGGATATAATTTTGAAAGAATAGTAAGACTACAATAAATTTATTATCTGAAGACAATAAGAAAATCTTTCCATCCGATCGAAATCAACAAATCACGGAAAAACATAAGTGATGTAACTAAGGCACGAAGCTACCCTTAACGCCGGGAAGAGCACGTAAGAACTGAATCTATTGAGATTTGAGTTCTCTTATCTAGTTTTTGGGTCAAATCATGTTATTTTTCTATAAAAGAAGACGATTATTGAATAATATAAGTATTTTTTTGTTTGCAGGACACTGGATTGTATCATTATAAGTACTTTATATGGTGATTAATTATAAGAGATTACCTACAAAGAATGGGAAGGCCATAAACAAAAAAGAAGAAGAAGAAGAACCTACAAAGAAATAAAATGCCTACAAAAAGAATTTTCTAACTACACCTCCCTATATTGAATTGAAAATACAAAGAAAGAAAGGGTCGAAAATATTCCTTTGAACAGCAAAAAATTCAATCTACTTATGAAAATACCAATTTAGAAATAGTGATGAAAGAACTCATAGATTTGCAACATCGTAAAACACAGCTTTCCTTTATTCAAGCTCAACAAAGGATTAATCTTCTGTTTCTTGATTGGGTTCAATAAGATCTAATAACGGGGTAGGTATATAAGGAGGTAGGAGACAATTCGATCTTACCGATTCTTAATGTAATTACTTTAGCAAGAATATTTTTATTACATCCATTTGATTACGAGTACTAAATCGATGGAGGAGATAAAAATTATACCTACCTATAACAAACATCTACACATAAAGTGGATTTATATCCTATAATTCTTAATCTTTATAAATCAACGTTTAAACTAATCATTTTTTGTTGGTTCTTTTCGTATATTTCTGTTTTAAAAGAGAACATTACTTTACTTCCTAAATTGGTATGATAAATTCACTCATTCCTCTATTCCAAGTTCCAACGAGAAATTCCCTTGGAACTTGACAATCTGTTTATTTTAGGTATGCTAATGGACGAAAACTGTTTTGTCAATCGTTCCACTTAATAAATATGGCTCAATTTGCTTTTGCGAGATTTCTCTTGAAATAAATATCAACATAGATTTTATAAAAAAATTTTACTCACCAAACATTAAACTATTTTTTGTTAGTAGGAAAATAATACATTTCAAAGAAGAGAAAAAAATCTACCAAATTTCAAGGAAAATAATAGTTTTTGGTAATACTTTATATTAGTTGAATACTGATACGTCATATTAGTTTGGGTATAAGCATTTACATATCATTGCCTTTCCCAATCTCACTACGCCTCATAAAGCTATACCCAAAGATATCGGATATCAGTCACGTAGCATCAAAGCAAACACTCCAAGTTGTTCACTGAACTTATATATCATTATTTACAATGAACCGAGTCTCTAATCCGCATAATGGTCTCAGCAAATTGCTGATAGAGGAACTTGTTCTATAACAAATAGGCACAATTTGTTAGTTCGAACGTTGGACGCGTAAATTGGCCGCTCTGACCTATTTTATGGAATAATATTAATGAGCCTTAACTTTTGATCTTGTTCGTTTTTTTTTGGATAACATAATTATTGAGTTTTAGACTGTTTAATTTAAAAATTAAAAGTAAGAAAATTTTCGTGAGTAAAAATTATCAAACAGTATTTTTAATATTATGAGAAATTAAATAAGATAGTTCTAGAAAAGTAACATTTGTATGTTTTTATCTATCAAAGGATACTAATAGAAATTACTGTAATATAAAATAATAGTTAAGTTAGATAAACACATTTTTACAAAACCAAAAAATAAAAGAATGCAGTTATAATTATTTATTAACAGTATTCGTAGTTTATTTGAATAGAATATAATAACTTACATTTCACAATTTAAATGCCTTTGGGCAGTACAACATCAACTTTGAAAACAAAAGCGCATGTTGTGAATAATATATGCTCATATAAATTCAGCTAATAAATGGCATCTGTTACTGACTTTAGTAGCTTCCTTTGAAAATTTGTATTGAAATACAAACGCTTATGTATTTGTTCGCGAAGTAATTAAACATTGTTTCCGTTAATAATTAGGCTAAAACGAAACAAAGTTGGTAATTAATTCAAAGTTACTTTAACCTTATTATTAAATGGTATACCTAGGAAATTGAAGCAATTATGCTTTAACACAAGCTTAAGTTTGTCTTTCCAACCTCTAGCTTAATATTAAAGGGATGTTGGTCTTTTGAAATCAATTTTACGTGAAGTCGTGTAAGTATTAATTATAATTTATATTCGACAGTTTAATAATTTATTGGTTTATATGACAGGTATCATGAAGTGTAAATATTGTTAAAAACCTGTAACTGAAACATTTATAAAACTTTAACTAAATAAATAAAACTGTAACAAGTGAATAGTGTGCTCTTTAAAAAATATTAACTATAGACTTAAATTAGCTAATAAAAAAGAAATAGACGATTGGTTTATACACTTGATAAATAAATACCCGATACCTGCCTTTTTATCGTTCTAATTTCAACGCCTACTACAAAAGCTGTAGAAGAACTATAAAATTTTATAGTTCTTATTTATAGGATTTAAATCTTTTAGTAAACAGAATTGTTTACCAACAACCTTCTGTAAATCTAATATTTTTTTAAACAATATTGCAATAGCAATATTTTAGGACATTTAGAACTTAGATACATATTCGTATTTATAATAATTTTAAGGACTATCAATTAGTTTACACGTGGTACGTGGTACATGTTTACGTTTTCTCTCCATAAGAACCATCCTCGTACTTTAAGCAATATTATAAAAAAAAAGAATTAACGAAATCGGTTCAGCCGTTCTCGGGTTATGCGTTTACCAACACATTTTGGGATTCATTTTTTATATTTAAAATGTCATAATGAAAATAATTCAGTAACCAAACTTTCCTAGTGCAGTGACCCACAGTTTCTGTTAACATATTAATAACATTCTTATTTTCGTTTGAACAACTTATAATTATATTACAAGGCTCAAACGTAATATAATACTAGCGTACGTAAAAGAAATACACTATACAGGTTTTCGTGTCAGAAGTACCTATACACTTATATTTAGTAATTTGAAACTTTGATGATGTGATTTTAATCCGATTTTAACAAGGAATCTGAAGAGTAGAAATTAATAAAAAATCAGATGTTTTGCGCGAAGTGACAGTAGTACCCACCTCAACGCTTCGCTTATGAGGCGTGCAATAGTGTCAGTTTATTTAAATCTTTCGATTATAACTTTAATAAAATGAAAGTATTTAATATTTTAACGATAACTGCATAACTAATATTTGTTTAGTTAGTTACTTAAAAATTTATCGATAACTCTACTTTATACAAAAAATTAAGCAAAAAATCAACTTAATTTATTTATACTTATGTTTATGTATCGACTTACACCGGAATAGTCCAGCTCTCCAAAATTTATGATCAATGAACGACGCGGACGAGTTATTTGTAAATTAATGATATTAACAGCAATATTATTTTGAAATCAAAACGAAAACAAGCAATTATTACGTACTCTTCTAACTTCCAGTCTCTTTCGTGTATGACTTAAGCTATCACTGAACTCTCACCTTTATTCATTAAGTAATAAGACTCAATATTTTTAATCCTTACTCCCGCTTTTGTCGGTACAAGCTAATTTCGCAAATCAATTTCCCACTTCGTCTCACCATCGGATTAATGGATTTAGGTGAAAACCCATTTAATTAATTTGTTATTTAATTTTATGAACGGCATTAGGATAATTTAATTAAGAGTTTTAATTGTAAATTTAATCGAAGTTTTAGTTATTGAACCTTAACTAAGCTGTGATAGCAATAATAGTTGAAGTAGATACCAAAACCTTGTATGGGTATTGGGTATGTATTACACGTATATAGTATATGAATAAAGGTCCATTAACTGTTGTTATTAAATTTAACTTTCTCCTCATATACCAAATAGTATCATCATCATCATCAACAGCCCATATAATAATTATGTTAGCACTGCTGGGACACGGGCCTCCCTTAAGGGATAATAGTATAAACAGTATCAATTTTAACCACATCATTCAATAAAACGAGTTTAAAATAAACAATTTGTAAGAAAAAGTGTGCTCTTGTTGTACTGGTCAAAATAATTTTGGATGACAATGATTTAATTGAATAAAGTATTGATTATCTCAGTATAAGCTTTCCTAACAAATTAAATGTAAAAAAACTGTGTAACTACAACTATTAGTATTTAAGTCATAAACAAAAAATATAACAAAACACTATTGAAAACGAATTAATTGAAACCAAACAGTTTTAGTCCTACTATATACAAACTGATTTATAAAAGAACATAGAGTAACATAAATTGTAGACGCGATATTGGCACTGGAATAGCCTATTTTACATTCGCAATGCAGATATCCAATTCGTATAAAATAAATAACATTTTATTAACAATATTCTCGTCGATTAAACGGAAAAAGAAATTTTTAATATAAAAATAAGCATATAATTACAATACAAATAAATTAATGTTTTATTTAACAAAAAAATGAAGGAGATTTATAAAAATAAAATTAGAACCAATAAAAATAAAAACATAGAGATTAAACGTGCCAAATCGTCCTTGATACATACATATATATACATATTTCAATCAAAATAATATATTTGACAAACAAATCCACGATAAACATTCACATTTAGATTCGAGAGATGTTAAATCGATTAACCGATTTGGTCATCTAGATTCAGAATAGGTAACCTGAAAATAACTAACTTGGACCTGTCACATGTATGCGTCTATTTTTAATTATTATCCCATTTGAATCACAGAAATAAGGCCAAACGTTTCATTAAAGTTAATATATTTTTATCAGATTTTAATGATTGTTGTGTTTTTCTAAAGTATGTACCTAAGTTGTTCTGTTCACTTACAGAGTCTTCACATTTAGGGGGAATCCGGGAGACTTGCCCAGGTTGGAGAGTTGAACCACTTTCAATAACTTTTTAAATTAGGTGCCAAATTACGCCAAGTGGCAAACAAATGAACGAGCGTAACCCGCCAATCACAAGCAACTCAAAATTTTGAGTGATAACAGACGCGTTCGACCGTGAGTTCCGAAAAAGTGGTTTCATCGTCGCGGAGTGAATTTTTTTGGCTTTGTTGTTTTAATTGCTATGCAAGCATTTTTGAAGGTATATATCAAACACCTACGTTATTGCATTACTAGATTATCATATTTTGTCGTACGTTCAGTGTTGTTCTCCAGTTGATAGTGGATTTGTTGGGGTCGGGTGCGGGAGAGTTGAACCAGTCTGCAGTCGGGAGACTTGAACAATGGTTTAACTCTCCCTTTGCAGTTTGTATACTATTTAAGTTAGCTTTTCTTTTGTTTTAGAAAGAAAATGCCATTTCAGAATAAGCCTAAGGAAGGTAGTCGTCGCAGGAAACCGTTTACTAAGACTAAGATTGAAAACGCAGTCAGAGAAATAAAGAGTGGCAAATCTATTCGTCATATTGCAATCATGTATGGGATAGGCAAAACCACTTTTACGGTATTACCTCTTAGGTGAACAAAAGTTAACACCTTTGCAAGACAAGGGGAGCCAATACAAATGCTCCCGGATTTTCAATGTTTTAGAGAAATTGCTCGTTCGTTATACTTATTGAAGTAGCCTGCAGTAAAATGCACTATGGTTTAACCATAAAACAAACAATGCAACTAGCATTCGACTACGCCAAATTCCTCCAAAGTGAACATCCAAGAGGCAAATATTGAAGAAATAGGCAAATAGGCACATATTAATTAATAGTAAGAAATGTCTTTAAATTAGTTTTGTAGATTTATTAAGCAGTATATACCTCAAAACGAGTATTTAATTAATAAAAAGAAGCTAATGTTATGTTTAGGAGTTGCTCTGAAAACATTTTTCACTAAATTGTTTAGAAGATGATTATGAATAATCTAGTTATTGTTAAATGTGTCTAAATAATACATAACTAATGAATAATATGCTTTATTTGCGTCATTTCCCCTCTCTAAAAAGGTATGGGCAAGTGTCCCGCACCTGATGGGCAAGTGTCCCACCGGTTGGGGAGACTTGAATCAAAACTCATTTTTTATTACAACTTAGTTTACTATCTTCTCCTTGCAACTTTTATTTTCAGAATGGTATAAAATCTTAGCCAGATAATAAGGCTTCCATATGGTGTAGATCTTAAAGCTCTCCAGGTCACTGATCAGATTTTATAGAGTTTTTAGTAAAAAGCGGTTCAAGTCTCCCGGACTCCCCCTACATATGCTAAATGCTATGCTATTTCATGCTAAAATCCCTACTAATATTATAAATGCGAAAGTAACTCTGTCTGTCTATTACGCTTTCCCGCTTAAACCTCTCCACTGATTTTGATGAAATTTGGCACAGACAATCTTTAGACCCTGAGAAAGAACATAGGCTACCTTTTATCAAAACACCACGCGGGCGAGGCCGCGGGCTAGCTAATCGTCTATAAATGGAAAAAAAGCAAATGAAACAGATTTATTCAACATCTGGCAATACTAGTAGATAAGTATAGCTTTATGATAAAGAATTCTGTACATCAATGAATGAAAATGAAATCATACGACAGCAAAACAATACAAACACAGTATGGCAATATAATCTGACACAAAGTCGCAAAACCTTTTTTCAGTAGGGTCCAGAATAGTTTCCGCTATAGTATTTATCAGATTCTGAATATTTTATCCAATTATTCCGTAATTCTCTTCCTACTTTCCAGCAATCACATTCAGTGTATAATCAAAATTAAACTTGGATGAGAAACCCAAATTCAAAGGAGTGATTGGCCTTTTTGTTGTTTTGTTGCTTTGTCATAGTAATATAGAAATTAAGCACTAAAAAAGGACACTAGAGCACTAATACAAGAAAATTAGAATTAAAATTATAGAATACTAGCTGTTGCCCGCAGCTTCGCTTGCGTGGAAAAGATAAATTTTCATGGTATAAGTTTTCATCCCCTATTTTACCCCTTTAGGGGATAAATTTTCTTAAATCCTTTCTTAGGGGACGCCTACGTTATGACATCTACCTGCATGCCAAATTTCAGCCCGATACGTCCAGTGGTTTGGGCTGTGCGTTGATAGATCACTATATCAGACACCTCTGAGTTTCATATATATATATATATATAGATGAGATTGCGGTATAATAGTTAAATAAAATCTCTTCGACACTTACTGTAGTGGAGTATTTTCTGCTATGTTCAGTAGTGTTCTTGAAACTAACGTTTAAGGATGAATCAATCATTGCTTCGACAAATCCTGTTTAGATATTCCTTATTAAGGTAATACAAAATAATTTTATTGACATTACGTAGTTTAATGTGCCATTGCCGTATAAATTGAAAACATAATATTGCAGAAATATAAAATGTATTCGTAAATAACTTTTATATCGAGAAAAGTTCGGACTCATATACTGTATATAATATAATTATTAAAGGATCTGGGTCGAGGACAAGAAAGTAGCCGGTTGGCAAACGTTAAAACGTTAATGTTCGCGTTTGTTGTAAAGGTCACAAAGGGGCGGTTAATAATAAATCAGCTTAATCGTGGGTGGGTATGCACTGCAGTGGACTTAAGGGTTCCTCGTGCCAACTTTTTACCGTGTTTAAGGATCTTAGGTATAAACAAAATACTGTTTAATAAATAACATCACAATAAGAGAAGAGCCAATGGATGTTGTGTAAATGGGAAAAAATATTTTTTAAATATTGTTGTATAGGTAAACGATAATATTATGTAATTCCAAGTACAAATGCACTACAATATCCATCAATTTAAAGAAACAATTTTCGTATCCGCGACCGATAGATACGCGCGCGCGTTTACTGGCATGTCGCACGCTGACCGTCAGAGCTGACAACAGCCCCTTTAGCCAAACGTCAAAACGCCAAGGAATAGAATACGCTATCGATAGAAATTGACATAAGCGTGTGATGTCGGAGTAAGAAAGTGTTCGACGACGCGGTTGGCGCAGTGGTAAAGTAACTGCCTTCTGAGCCGACGGTCCCGGGTTCGATCCCCGGTCAGGGCAAAGATTTGTGTGATGAACTCAATTATTTGTTCTTGGGTCTGGGTGTTATTATCTATATATGTATTTATTAAATATTATATTTATCGTCGCCTAGTACCCACAACACAAGCCTTAATTGAGCTTACTGTGGGACTAGGTCGATTTGCGTAATAATGTCCTATAATATTTATTTATTTATTTATTTATGTTTTGCCTAAGGATTCGGTCACCCTACCAACGACAACGACGACCACGAAAAAAATTTTCATCCAGTCGCAATTAAATAAAATTTACAATTAAAAATTAAATTTAAGAATTTCCTGTCGTATTGGTGTTTGGAAAAAAATTTTTGAGATCAATGGATAAACAAACAGGTTTTTCATAGAAACGGTGGCTCCTAGAAAAAAATATATTTAACCTTTTTTATAGATAATTAGATGATCTACAATTTTGGTTCAGGTGATTGTATGATAAACTTACCGTCTCGGCGAAAATCGCAAAAAACCCTATTTCTTTTTATTAATTGACCTCGAATTTTTTTATTTCCGAGAACCAGAATGACGGGAGATTTTAATATTGATTTTGGACAAATTTCGGCAAGATTGGAACTTTGGTCGTGGTCGTCTGCGTCGTTGGTAGTGTGATCGAACCATTACCAAAATGTCATGAGCTTATGTCAATAATTAGCGTTAGCAGTTTCTATTCCATGGCGTTACGTACGTTTGTCTAAAGGCCCAGGAACGTATTCTATGAATCGTTTAGAATAACACGTAGATATCAGCGCGTGTGCTTCATATAGACTACAAGCCCACATATGAAAAAAATATGGGTCAAATGAACCACCACGGGACATATCCAGTACGAAAGAAGAGCAAAAAATAATAAGATTCATCACTATGCCGTCACTTGTAAGCTGTCCAACTGAGTGCAGATGAGAATTGAAAAGTACAGGTAGACTCGGTAAATTTTGGTCATATATTTTTGTACGGCATTCTTAACCATCGATAGATCCATTAAAAATAATAAGAAACCGCTCAGTGCCGTACAAAAATGTTGGTCCACCAAGTCAGAATTTTAATTTCATTTCCGAGAGTTACCGGGGGTAAATTTGGTCATTTGACCATGTACGGCATCTGTGTCATACTATTGCTATACTGCTTTTAATCCATTATTCCGCAACGCCGTACAAAAATCATGGGGACAAGGGGAAAAAATCGAGAGTTGTAATCCCCTCTCTTTCCCCACTCCAGGGGGTCATTTGACACAACACGAAATAAATTTATTTTTAAAGTATTTTATGCATAGATAATATTTTTTCATGTGCCGTACATTTTCGTTGGTTCAAAGGGGAAAAATCTGAAAAAGAAAATATCCATATAACGAAATGTTTGCTTTATATTTTGATAATAAAATATAAATATACATTAATATTAAGAAGCTCGAGGTGGTTAATTATCACCTTGGAAAGTCGGAGTCAAGTGGAATGGACTCCGTTAAATTGATGAACTAATAAAAAAGCTATGAACGAAAAGATGTGAATTATATGCAATCAGCCCATGAATACAGGTAAAGTCACAAGCAAATGCTAGTATTATATACATATTCAAAATGTACAAGTAAAGCGCTTTCAAATGATACCAAACACGGCATATTTATCTTAACTTTATTTTTTTACTCTGTATGTTTTGTCCGCTAGAGGGCGCCACATTAGATTTTGTGAAACCTCATATAGCCTTTAGCTAGCTGGTCGCTGGTTATCCAGTGAACAATTCAGATGCTTCTAATGATATGTTATTTGTCGAATTCTGATAAGTAGTTTAGAAGTTACGAGGGAATAGATGAACATACATACATGACCTGTCAAAACCATAACCCTCCTTTTGCTTTGCCGTAGTTGGGTAAAAATATGTTAATGCCGTACTGTATCAAATGGCCATAAAGCACCCTTAAAATTGTAGCTTTCGTCGCTTTCATCAGCCTAAAAGATGTGGTCTGCACAAAAATGTACGGCATCGTTTTTTCCTAATTTAACTATGTTAATACTATTTAAAACAACGAATAAAGTGTAGAAAACTATTATATTTCATTAATCTACGATGTTTAAACTTTAACAAAATTTCTGGTTTTGCATTTCTCTATAACTTTTTTTAGAACGGTTTCTTTTGAACGGCAATACTATACAACAATTGAATTTTACAATATCATGTTAAAAAAAAAGTTCCCGTACAGGGTCAAATGACCTTACAGCTCTTTATATCAAGAATTCGATGAAATTAAGATGATTATTGGTATACATTTAAAAGAACAATTATTTTTTGACGGCATTGCTTTTAATAGTACTTTTGAGTGCTAGATAATGTTTTGGAACCGAAGCCGTACTTAGTCAAATGACCCCCTGGAGTGGGGAAAGAGAGGGGATTGCAACTCTCGATTTTTTCCCCTTGTCCCCATGATTTTTGTACGGCGTTGCGGAATAATGGATTAAAAGCAGTATAGCAATAGTATGACACAGATGCCGTACATGGTCAAATGACCAAATTTACCCCCGGTAACTCTCGGAAATGAAATTAAAATTCCGGCTTGGTGGACCAACATTTTTGTACGGCACTGAGCGGTTTCTTATTATTTTTAATGGATCTATCGATGGTTAAGAATGCCGTACAAAAATATATGACCAAAATTTACCGAGTCTACCTGTACTTTTCAATTCTCATCTGCACTCAGTTGGACAGCTTACAAGTGACGGCATAGTGATGAATCTTATTATTTTTTGCTCTTCTTTCGTTCTAGATATGACCCCTGGTGGTTCATTTGACCCATATTTTTTTCATATGCGGGCTTGTAGTCTAATACAAGTTTTCAGCACTTACGGTCAGCAGGCGGGTAGCGTGACAAAAATCAGCCGTAGAGCATGAATAATGTTCGAATTCGTAGCGTAAACGTAGCAGCGTAGCCAAGCTACGTTTACGGAGTAAGAAAGTGTTAGAGAATTGTCTCTTCAGAAGAAGATTATTAATTTAATATACAAATGTTTAGTTATTCGAATATATTTTTTAAATCTTACGAAGTGAAGTGGTTTCGAACCGACTTAAGAGCGATATCAGTGATGTTATATCGAGTGTTCTTCAGATTTCCAATCCTCATTATGGATTGGCGTAGCAAAAGCGAGACGTTTAGTTTTAGGTTAACGTTTGAGTTAACTTGGAGGTTAAATTAGAATATTATTTTCGCAAATTTAATAGACACGAAATTTGGAGAACGACTATAGTAAATATACATGTTTGATTATTGTTTATTATAACTTATTTATGGTAAGTTATCCGTGCCGATAGTACGATTAAAACTTAATGGCGCGGGCGGCTCGGCACATCGTGCGATCCGATGCGCAGAAAACAATTTTAGATATTAGCGAGACGTTAAGGGCTCTTTCAATTTATGCGTTTCGTATCGGGCCACTGCCGCACGTTTTCCGTGCCGCTAGTTATAACCCGCTGCCGTGCCGTTGGAGTACGGTAGCAGTCCGTTACCAAACGCTTAAATTGAAAGCGTATCTGACTGCCGTGCGTTTGTATGCTAGTGCTGTTTTAAATTTATTTGACACCAGTTAAGCCATGGACTCTGAAGAAGAAACATTACTGTTAGTGCTCTTCAACTGCCCGTCCGTATTAATACCACGACTGACTTATATATTATAACCTCAAAATGCGCGTATTTCTGTACTTGAGTACCCGTAGAAATGTAAGATGATTGAATTAGATTAGACCAAAAAATTAATTTTTAGAGCACGAATATTCTCTCAAATCATACCGATATATCGATATTTTTTGATAAAAATATCAATATCGATATTGATATTTTCAAAAGAAAATCGATACGATATATATATTACGGCTGTGTTAGCGTCCAGTACCGTAACCGGTCTCTCAGTGCCAAAAATTATGTTAGGGAGCCTCCTCATAACTAAAAAAACATATTACTCGAAAGAAAATAAAAACCTTTATTCTTTAATCTTACCAACTAAATAATAATCAGGTTGTAAGTAAATTAACGTAGGTATATTAGGTAATCAAAACAATAAGCTTATTTCAAGGGAATTAGAAAAAAGAGTGATTTTGAAAATGACTCCTTAAAAAACAAAGGGTATTAATAGTTTCATCTGCTAAACGGCATCTAATGTCCGTTGCAATGTACCCCGCTGCTGAGAATGCCCTCTCCGACTCAACGCTGGTTGGCAACAGCGTGGCGAAGCAATTATATGCAAACTGCAAAAATCGCCCCCTTGTTCCTCCACAGTCCACACTCAAACAAATCCATTTCTACTTTAACTGCCGCCCAATCCCGTCAATCTCGAACGGGATCTCGTCATATGATGCGTCGGGATTGATCCCGAAAAATTACACGAGATCTCGCGAGATCGGGATCCCGCGGGATCGGGATTGCATTCCCTAGTTATAACTAGCGACACGGAAAACGTGCGGCAGCGATCCGATACGAAACGCATAAATTGAAAGAGCCCGGACCTGTACGCACCCGCACTCGCACCTAACTTCCGAACCACCATTAAGTTTGAATCGTACTATGACTACTATGACTTTGACAGTTGACCGTTTTATGACTTATAATTATTTATGTATCTTATTGAACCAGCTTGTTTTTATTTTTGTTGACTAGAATAAACACCTTAACACTAATGGATATGTTTTAGTTGTACTTTCACTATATATCTATAACAGTTTTATAACCTTTTAAACTCTTTGTGCATGTTGAATTGAAATTAATCCTTTAGATAGAGCGTTATCATTATTAGCATCTAATTTTAGTATCGATAAAGGTCAATACAAATTGTAATTAGTTAATCACTATCCAATAACAGCCTACAAATAGAACGATAATTTAAATGCAATATTCTCTTACACATTATATTATAAAGTGTCGAATTTTGCAACGAAGCGTCCATGTTTCATATATTTAATGCTGACTGTTAATATTTTACGGCGCAATAATAACCTCGTTTAAAATATTAACTTGACGTTGAACATTGAAATGTTATTAAAATAAATTGACTGTCACATTAATTTATCACTTAATAAATCACACATAGGTAAAGTAGCAATGGCGGCGGCAAATAATTTAATGTGTCATTAAAAATATACATTTTATATTTTCAACAACTAATTGAATTGAAATGGGGAAACACGTATATTTTATGAGTGTTTTAATTTGTCATGTAGTCACTTTTAGCTGGTCTTTTTAGATGTAATATTAATGATAAATGATAGGAAGGTACTGTCGATAACTATACATGGTTGCGAGTAGGTATACTTTCTGGAAAGACCCCTTTTCTTTTCCCAAAGACCTTATATATCAATTTATAACTGAGTTTCAAATATGATATGTTGTGACAAAATATTAAAAGGCTCTATCTACACGGCTATCTCACTTTATGTAGGTGTTTATAAGAATCATAATAATATAAGTATTTGAAGGATTGGATCTATGAAGTAATGTAAAAATTAAGATAAATATTTGCAAAATAATACTAAATAAAGGGCTTAAAACTGTGTTAAAACGTTTCTACATACGCACAAACAATATAAAACCGAAACCTTCATATAATTAAACACGGCTCAAATTTTAACTACCCAGTTAAAATGTAAGAGTAATTTGCATGTAAACAGAGTGCTCTAAAAATTCGGTGTATCAAAAAAAGTAGGATCCTAACCGTCCGCCCTGCCACGATGAATATTTCACTTGGCCAAAATACGTAATTCGGAGACCGGCATGTGTTATACCAACCTGTGTGTTAATATTAAAATATGCAAATCACAGCATTACCATGTTCAACCTTCTTCCATAGCCCGACATGTAAATGCACTCAATGTTAAAACGTCGGCGAAATTTGTATGAGTGAAATGTACATAAAAGTAATCGATGTTGCCAACATCCAGCTGTATCGCTAACGTTAAAAGCGAAAATTCAGTCTTTGTAAAAGAGAAATTCCTTTCTTTGTAGCATGCTCTCAATAGGTAAAGTACCTAGGGGGAATTTCAGCGTTCAGAAGTACGTACAAGTGTACGATACTAGTGGTGGACTAATACCCATTTGTAGAGATGTGGTACTGAATATTTAACACATTGACGACAAACACTTGACCGAATTCTGACCACGACATAAATACAATAAATTCAAACACAAGGTATTTAGTATAAGTACTTACACATCTATTTTGTAAAGGAATGGAAATTATTTTTAATATGATGCCTATACATATAACAATGAAATTTAATTACTGCTGAAGATCTTGATATACGTAGTTATAAATATAATTTTCGAATTGTACCGAGTCCTTATTTCCCCTAACAAAGGTTCTTAGAAACTGGGTGTGACATTCAAGTAAGACACGTTAATTTAAATTAATATGTAGTTTTGTGAACAGAATTTACAATAGCTCAGTGTAAGTAACTAGGGTAACAGCTCCTAATGTACATGTTGAATGTATAGATTGTACATAGCATTTAGCTCTAATATACTTAGGTACTGTATAGTGTATATTATATACTATCTTTATTAGTTTATCAATAATATCTCATTCTATGCATGATGAGACTGACTCGTCTTAAATTTGATAAGCTAAAAACACCTGAAACCTGAAATTACTTTTGAGTGGATTTAAGTCGTCGAGATCAAAACTACTAGATATTTGTTACAATAATATTCTTATTTTATAAGAATAGACTAGCTGATTATATTATTAGCGCATAACACAGTAGTAAGTATATTATTGCTGAGAAACTTAATTATTTTTCTAAAATTTTACTCCCTATCTAAAATCGGTGTATGCGTTTCTTAGGTTTGTTTATGAGTTGTGGTGAATAGATCCATATATGTATTTGAAATTGAACAAATTTATTTTGTTAAAATTTTATATTAAATAAATTTGTCTATGAAGAATTTATTTGTCATTGAAGAATTTATGACTTTGAAGTAGTGTAAACTGAATTGTGTGTGATAAGTGTGTGATATAATCGTTCGTGTAAATCGTAGTGCGTTCGCGTAATTGTGAAAAGTGAATTGTGTGTACATTTAAATAATTAAACTAATCAACTTTCTTTTTTAATATTTGCACACCCAATCAATGGGTAGAATGTATTAGCCACAAAATATTGTAATCAAAACATCTAAAATTTGTAACTACATTCTTGTAAATAAATGTAATTTGAATTTGAATTTGAATTTGTCTATGTATCGTTCCCTAGAACTGTACACATTTCAAATAAACATTATATCGATGTTTATATGTATAGCTGTACAAGTTGTTATTTTGACATCACAATAGTGGAGCGCCGTAAGGTTTATACCTCGGAATCCAGGGCCAGTCAATGAATCTTAATATAAACCTTGAAAATATGTTTTTAATAGCATATAGAAAAATGTTAAAAAAAATTTTTTTCGCGCTCTCAATTTTTTAAAAATTATTATAAACAATTATTAATTCTTTGGAGTTTTCATTGATTTATATTAGTCAAAAGTCATATTTTAAAAAGAACAACTATTACAAACTTAAAACTTGATCTTGGATCTTAGGGACTGCAGATATACCGATGAAGGTCGGGTTGGAGAATAGAGGGGATAACAGCAGCTGTTCGGTATTGTTCATGGCGGGCCCTCACAGGATAGTACTTACACGTTGTAACTTGCTAGACTTAATACGTAGCTGTTGTTTTCGTTCCGAAAAATATTTATTTCAGATTTTTGTTTATTAAAAATTAATGTTTATATTATTGTGCAGTGAGTGTGATAAAAGTTAATTACTGAACATTACCGAGTTTTAAAAACTTTGAAAATAGTGGCAAAAATTGTAAGTATATTTTGTTTTTCATTTATATTACATGCTTTTGAAAACAGTTATAAATATTTTGTAATAAATCGATATTAAAAGTTAGAATATAATAGTAGAATTTAATAATATAAATCATTAATTATGTAAAAGTTAGTTATTAATATTACTAATATTTGTTGTTGCAGCCACGTGTGAATGGCAGCCATGGGTGAACCATCCAGTATTGATGTACAAGCAATGATTGCCTCGTTTGTGATAAAATCGGATCTAGTTCTGAATTAAGCTCTGAACTAGGAGATATTATAAAAGTCACTAGAGGCATATCATCATTAAAAGCTGCATCTGCGGAAAGAGGGGATGGACTTTCTCAGTATATAAATACTCGCGACTTTGTCTACGTGCATTCGGTATGCAGACAAAAGTATATTAATAAAGGATGCATTGATTCTTTATTAAAAAAAAAAGAACACCACATCTGCATGCTCTCCACCTAAAAAAAGCTTCGAACAGCTACTTCAATTGATTTTGATTGGAAAACTAGGTGCTTCTTTTGTGAAAAAGAAGCACCAAGCTCATGCAAAACAGGATGTGGAGCATCTTGTGGGTGCAGGAAAAGTGGATTAAACTGCACTGCAGCTTGCTTAGAATGCAATGGTGACAGCTGCACTAATCCTTCACCTACAATCTATATCAACGAGATCGACGACGACGACAATAATGTACAATGATGTAACAATGTGTATAGTTAATGATAAATTTTTTTTGTAACTTATTTTTTACGATAATCTAATAAATTAACATTGAAGTTACTCTGCACATATAATTTATTACAAATAAAATTAAATTTTTCACTATAAACACTTTTTCCCCCTTCCGCCTCTCATTTTTCAGTAAATTGTTGTTAAAAATTGTTGTAAATCGAGATCGGTCAATTTTTTTATTTTAACTTTTTTATTTGAGGTTTTAATAATGCAGTCTCATACTTGATATACAGATTCATTGACTGGCCCTGGGTTCCGAGGTTTGACCATTTTTATGCCTTACGGCACTCTACTACAAACAAATACTGTCATGCTATTTATTTGTATAGTTTGAAACACAAACATTACCCACGAGTTTATAATAATATGTCAAAATTTATACAATTGTAGTGAACATATAATAATAAAATTATAGTATAACTTTATCTATCTAACATACATCTTCATTTCATGTGCGGTCAAATGCGAACTGATACGGATTGTCAAAACAACACTAAAACAATGATATCACGATATCAGTAAACAAACCAAATGCATATTGTTAGTGACAATTAATTATACTTATTTGTGTATAGATTTTGTACTGGAAGGTCTGCGCAATATCTTCAAAAAGTGGAATGGATTGGCGGTGAAATATAATCAAAAACTTGTCTTGTCTACGATTAATTTTTTTCCTTTTTGGTAGTTGGAATTATTAAATTTATTTATGTTATTTTCATTCATCAGGTAAGTATCTCATTTATAGAGGGACAAGCATGCTTTTACTAGATTTGTAATTAAATTCCCCTATAATAATATAAAACAGCCGTAAATATAATTTTATTAGATACTAGCGGTGCGCCCTGGCTTCGCCCGTGGTACATATTTACGTTTTCTCTACATAAGAACCATCCTCGTACTTCAAGGAATATAATAAAAAAAGAATTATCGAAATCGGTTCAGCCGTTCTTGAGTTATGCGCTTACCAACACATTTTGTGATTCATTTTTATATATAAGATTAGATACAAAAAAGGTCTCGGAAAATATTGTTTATTTGCCAAATCAAAACAGACCGAACATTAAAAACGTTAACAATGCTTGTCTAACATCCAAAAACGCTTCACGTTACACGAAATTGTTTCCCAAAGTGTCCACAGCAACCTTTTGCTCAATTAACAGATACAGAGCAAACGTACCGTAATATGTCAGACTGGGAAACTATTAAGCCTGACCACGAAACTTTGGTTCGCCAAAGTTTATCCCGGGCCTCTTTAGACCGTGTGTTCTGTTATTATTCCCTTTATGGAGCTAAAGATATATCAAAGGTATAATTTAATTAATGATGATTCAATTTCAGTAATTGACCTCAAGAAGTTGTAGAAAGATAAAATGATGTTTCGATAAGATTAAAGTGAAGCTTTTTATAAGCTTTCACTGGTACGTCGGAAAAATATATTTAAAGCAGAGTTTAAATGCTTTATTTATTTTAAAATACTAATATAATTTTTAATAATAGGACTAGACTTTTACATGAATCAAAGCTTGTTTTCTGTCCTCAGTGTTAAAAAATGTGATAGAGCTGAAAATAGAAAAATTAAAATTTAAAATAATATTATATTGTTTGTTTTGCAAAACATTCTAACAGAATCAATTAAAATCAATATACTTATTATTGTAATTTTAAAGAACCACCGGAATAACTATTTGAGAAATTAATTTACATATTATAAAATAGACAATTCTCATTCTGAATTTCTAAAATAAGATAGAACTATATAGTAGTATATAAGTAGATAGAGGAAATATATTTCTATTTCAAAGTTATAACATATTCTACTGAATAATTTCAAAACATTAAAATGAATTAAAAACCTTTCTTCCACGAATCTTTGCAAAAAAACTGTTTGAATATTATACGAAGTTACATCGACCACAAACCGACCTTAGAGTTCACTCAAGGGTCGGTACCTCAGCTGTTTAATCTTACACAATTTACTGACTCCCTTTATCTCAGTAATGTCCAGCTGACAAACTAAAATATTTTGTAGTAGAAAATATTCGGTGTACATTTTGTGAACATGCTGTAGATGTACCAAAATGTTTTAAAGTACGGTCCGTAATTACGTAAATATTTAAATTGCTGTCGGCACCTAGGCTTTTTATGTTCATTTGTATGAAATATATGATTATTTGCTGACATTAATTACCTATGTTTTAATTATATAAAAAATAATTCTAGTTTTTAACTTAATTTGCAGCCTAGAATTATTTTTTAATGCGTTAAAACATTACCTACAGATAAAATATATTAATACCTATAATATTAAGTAATAAATTCTTCATCATTTATATTATTCAATCATACGAATTTGTTTGTAAGAGATCTGTATGTGTAAATATGCAAAAATAATAACATTTTATGTACCACGCGCCGTAAATCCAATATTCACTTAAAATTCATACAAAACACATACAGAAGAAAAGATAAAAGCGAATGATATTTTACTGTATCCCAAAAAACCCTTTAAATTCCTTTCCAACCTTTTCAAATCCACAAACCTTTTGCAAAATATCCTTTATATTTATTGTGTAAATATTTCAAGAACACCCTTTGTAAATATTGTTTTATTTATATCTCAGTATTAATGTATTACGGGCTGAATTGGATATCCATAAGGCGCGGGACATATACAAGCGGCGCGGCGCGCATCGGGCGCACCGCGGGCGCGCCAGCCGGCGCGCCGCGGGCGCGCCAGCCGGCGCGCCTCGGGCGCGCTGCCGGCGCGCCTCGGGCGCGCTGCCGGCGCGCATCGGGCGCGCTGTTGGCGTCCGAAAATGATATTTATATAGAGTGGTTAAATGCATTTTCTTCATGCATAATTTAGTAAAATTATGTTTTTTGTGCTAAAAGAGATTAACATTAATTTGAAAGTAACGATTTTGTTTTGATAATTCCTTGTAAGTAAATAGCGAGGATAACCCCACGATTGCAAATATATCTTTGTTGGAAATGTTGGAATTTACTTGGAAAATTTTATAGTACTTTTAAAGTAATTTTAAAGTAGTACTGGTGTAATGATGGAAGAAAAGAAGGTTAAAATAACACAAAATTTATATTGTACTAGCGGTTCGCCCCGGCTTCGCCCGTGGTACATATTTCGCAATAAAATGTAGCCTATGTTCTTTCTCAGGGTCTAAAGATTATCTGTGCCAAATTTCATCAAAATCGGTCCAGTACCTAGTTTATGCGTGAAAACCATACATACATACATACATACATACAAACCTTTCCTCTTTATAATATTAGTATAGATAAAATATGGTTTTCAAACACAGGTTTACATTTAAACCATATAAATCTTATCATTAAAATCTCAGTTCAAAAGTATTTACAGTACTGATCATTCCACAATATTATTACAATTACAAATAAATAAAAAACACAATCAAAATCAGGATTATCTTTATTTCTGACATTGTAAATACATGGGAACTTTCATTATGCTCTTCTTCATTTTCACTTTCCCTACTGCCATCACCTGTGTAAATCATTTCATCGATTAATTCAATTCACCTTTAAAAACAAAACGAAGAAGGGTATGTAATAGCAGCTCTATATAATTCCACACAGAGAGAACACATTTTTGACTGACAGGCTACCGTCTCCTATAGACCGGGAGATACTGACACAAAATTTCGAGTCATTTGTAACAGGATGGCGGTTCTACAGGGGTCTTAGTACGCAATGACAAAAAGAAAAACGATGGTGTGAACGCTGGTACCGTCGGCTTAGTCGCGTGGGCGTTAGTCGAACTCGTCGGAAAAATAGCGAAGTCAAACGATTTGTAACACAAAAAATTTAGAATTTACCGATAGCCCATAAAAAAGAAGTAGGCGGTAGTGTCATGCCATACTTTTCCGGTGTGACTTACAGCCCGCCATACCGACGCGAATGTGTTGATTTAAAAAAAACAATTCAACCATTTGTACCAGGCTAACTTTTGCACAGGTAACCATCGTCGTGCAGCCATTTATGAAAATCGCCATGCCATACTTTTCGGACGATTCCAAATGGTCGCCATACCGCCGAAAATCTGCAAATTTTTTTTTTTGTAAAAATTGTAACAGACAAATGACTCGAAATTTTGTGTCAGTATCTCCCGGTCTACTACCACCCGATTTGTTTTTGATTGTGTATGACCGTGAATTGACCTCTATTTGGATGCGATGGGGGAAGCGCGCCTGCGGTACGCCTGCGGTACGCCCGCGGCGCAACCGTGGCGTGCCGCCTCGTCGCCTTTCCAAAATTCTTTCATACAAAATGTATAAGAAGGACGTGGTGCAAAACAGATTCAAGAGGTGCGCTTATGGCACGCCCGCGCCCGCGCCGCTTGTGTTTGACCCGCGCCTAAAGCATACAGGGGAGCCACTGTATCACCGTAACAGGGCTTCGTTGCAATATTTACGACGTCGAAACACAGGCCAAGTAAATAGTAAACGTGAATCCGTATAAAATATTACTCCTTACGGATTTATATGGAGCTGTAATTCAATTCCTGCAAACACGTTGAATATTCACGCACAATAAAAATTGCAATAGTTTTAGAACTTGCGTGTTAGTTTTTGTAATAAAGACTTAATTTAGAAAATAATTAAATAATAATTGAAGACGGGATGTTTTTGTAATTTTTAAACTATGTTAAAATTTACCTTTTCCAATTCACTACATGAGTTCGAGTTCACAAAACAAACACAACGTTATATAATGTTCGCGTACGATCACAAGAGCGGAGGAGCACAGACACGACCGTCCCCAACGACTGCTGGAGGGATACTGTTTCACGTCACGTCAACTCTGGAGCTTAGGACTCAAGAAGAATGGTGTGAAATGCGCAAGTCACGCTTCAACTTACCTACTCCTGAAATTCAAATTGTCATTTATTCGACTTATTATGCAGTGTACACGCAACTCGGAATAAATTTTCGTTCGAGTATAAAATTTACGGTTTGCAAACAACGGACAATGTTTATGTATTTTAGATGATTTATTGGCTTACCTTCGATTAGAAGGGTACACTTTTGAGATAAAGAACGTGTTGTAGTTTGGGAAATAAATAAATGTAATTTTAAATACGTTTATTTACGTAGATAGATTTAACGTTTATTAAAAAAAATATTTCTAATATTTTGAGTTTTTATTTTTAGAAATAAACATAACGTTATCACATCACGCACACGAAAAATAAGGCTCAAAAGCTCACAAAATTAAACAGATTAATAGACCTATACACTGGGGTAGATCCCTTTAAAAATAATAAAAAGTGCAAAAAAATCGCAGTCGGATGAAACCCATTAGAAAAGGAGGGAAATATGATGAAAATTAAAGGAAAAATAAATTACGGTCAATCCGAGTTCGGGAAGTAGGAGGGGGGAGCTTTTAAGAGAAAAAAATGGTTTCTCTCGATTTCCGACAAAACTACAAGTCCTACGGAAAAAAGTTCAATCGCAAAGTTGTAGGTAATAAAAAAATCTACAACTTTTGTATTGACGATTTTTTCACATAACCTCAAAATTTAGGTGAAAAATTCAAAAAACCAAGTTTTTGGTTTTTTATTTTTAACTACTTCAAAATTTATTTTTTTTCTACGACATTTGGTAGAAACTTGCTTTATTATGTCCCAAATACACTGTAATTTATTTGATTGAAAATATTTATTTTTTCGCCTTATTTTGAATTAGTACCAAAAAAACAACCTAATTTTCAATCGAAAAGTCACCCGTCAAAATATCAGCTTTTTTCAAAAACTTTGGGAGCCTTTTATTCATCAAAATCTCTACTTTTATATGGTGTAAAAAAAATAAACCTTACCATAGTAAATGTTCTCAGGAAATGCATACAAACAGTGTCATAATTAGCTTTTACTAAATCAGGCACACTTCTCGAACTCTATATCTTCTCTTGTATCGGCTTTTCGGTAATATTTCAAAAGAAAAAAAATTATCTGTTCTAAGTATAATATTTTACAGCATATTCAAAAGCAAAATGATGTCGATTAAAACATTTCAGGTAGTTTGAGAAGTGTGCCTGATTTAGTAAAAGCACATTTTCACACTGTTTGTATGCATTTCCTGAGAACATTTACTATGGTAAGGTTTATTTTTTTTACACCATATGAAAGTAGAGATTTCAATGAATAAAAGGCTCCCCAAGTTTTTGAAAAAAGCTGATATTTTGACGGGTGACTTTTCGATTGAAAATTAGGTTGTTTTTTTGGTATTAATTCAAAATAAGGCGAAAAAATAAATATTTTCAGTCAAATAAATTACAGTGTATTTGGGACATAATAAAGCAAGTTTCCGCCAAATTTCGTAGAAAAAAAATAAATTTTGAAGTAGATAAAAATAAAAAACCAAAAACTTGGTTTTTTGAATTTTTCACCTAAATTTTGAGGTTATGTGAAAAAATTGTCAATACAAAAGTTGTAGATCTTTTTATTATCTACAACTTTGCCATTGAACTTTTTTCCGTAGGACTTGTAGTTTTGTCGGAAATCAAGAGAAACCATTTTTTTCTCTTAAAAGCTCCCCCCTCCCTTTTCCCGAACTCGGATTGACCGTAATTTATTTTTCCTTTAATTTTCATCATATTCCCCTCCTTTTCTAATGGGTTTCATCCGACTGCGATTTTTTTTTGTTTCAAAAATTATCTACTCTAGTCTACTATGAAGGACAGAATTTTTACGTAGCACTTCGTAGCACATTCAATCGTAATGAAATGATCTTATCAGAAAAATTTTCGTTTTTAAAGAATATTTTATTTTCTTATATTATAAAGATTTAAGATACGACTGTACTTAGTAATAATAATATATCTTCCAGTTAATCTTATTTCTTGTGTCGTGTATATCATTGCTACGTTCGTAGCGTTTCCATTATTTAATAAGACAGCAACAGTAATGCAAAGGAAAATAAAATTACAACAATTTGTTTAGTTTGCACAAAAGTACTCGCTTTGAAGTCAACTCTTGTGTACAAAATAGTTAAATAAAATTATAGTCTTGAATATAAAATATGAGAGAAATATAATCTTGTGAGCATACGTATTTTAATTTAGTTCCGCTAAATTTTTATTCCTTCTTGATAATATATAGTAAATATACATAGAAATATACTATTTATTTGGAAAAGGTCGTTTGTTATGTATTAGGACGCCCTATTTTCGCGATATATTTCAAGATGGAAACTGACAGCTTTGGGTACTATTGTCTCCGGGTGACTACCGATATTTTGTATTGTCTGTATTTAGTACGACCGCTCGGTGGCCGAAATTCGATATCTTTAGTGACTGTCTTTAAAAACGATGAAACAAACTTTCGACAAATACGCATTATATTACGACAATAACTTAATATTATTGCGCTACATAGAGCAAAAACTCTTAAAACCAACGATCCGTATTAAAGTTACCAAAATATTACACTATTTTTATATATGTTTTATTTATTTAACACATTATTTGCTTGGCGGATTTGATTCAGCTGTTCACTTACATCGTAGAGATGTATGAACATACACTAACGTAATGGATTTGAAAACTATAGCACATATATAAACTAAATAAAATATAAAATTCCTTTCAATTTTCCTACTTTTCTAATACTACGATACTATTTATCAAGATCCAAAATTCCTAAATCGATAAGGAGAGCTAGTAAAACTAGTAATAACTTATTTCTACATAAAAAGCTTTATCTTGTACTGTTATTAGTTGCGTGCGTGATGATTATGAAGACTTAAAACGTTTTTGTTTGACAAGGCGTTATCAAGAAATCGACCCACTATAATGAAGGTTGAACATCGAACGTAATGACAACCTAATGGCGGCATTTTAAATAACTGTCTTCATGGAAATTACATAAAAAAGTTACTTTACTAAAATTACACAGGCCTAAGGTATGTGTGAAGTCCCGTGTAGTGGGGTAAAGGGCATTATTCATACATTTGTTTCACTGATTGATTTTCTTTAGGGACAAGTAGGGAGCCTTTTGTTTCCTGCCAGAACGAGACATTTTTTTTCTTCGTCTGCACCGGGAATCGAACACAGGACCCCTCGGTTCTACGCTCACGCGTCAACCACTGTACCAAGGAGGCGGATATATAATTATATAGCTTGATAATATTTCTAGAATTATGTATTAAAAGTTCCTGAAGATTTTTTTTTTGTTTATGCTGTTTTTTATTAATACGTACGTAGCCGTGTATGGTACAAGTCATAATATCTCCAGTCTCTACTACTTGATACTAAAATTCAGCCATTCACGACTATGTGAGACTATGTATAATATATAAAGTGAATTTACCTTATAACCTGTTCACAAATAATATGTAAAATATAAACTTTTACTTTGTACTTAGAAGAAAGCAGGAAAGAATAACTTTGTCACGTAAAATCAAAAATAAATCCGTTTATCTTACACGTGCTATTCCAAAATAAATTAAAAGTAAATGCGAATAAAGATTCTATGTGACAAATGCTCGTAAAATGTGTGAAAACACGTCAATTTATCTTGCGCCACTTATTTCTTTTGATACAAAAAGTGCGGCGCAGTTGAACGTATGAAGATAATTTCATTTTCTGTTCACTTTGTATGTTGGCTTTAGTTTCTGTTACGATATTGCTTCCGAGTGAAAAAATGTTTTGGTTTTGGTGTTAAGTACTGGAAATTATTTGTTCACTATTTTTAGCGGTGGATTAAAATAATGTAATAAACACGTTTAAAATAAAGGTAAATAAAAAAAAATCAAGTGAAAATTGAGCAGTTTTGTGAAAACATTATAATTTGACCAAAAATTATTTTATTTTTGAACGAAGGTTGGAGTTTATAAAATGAAATAATGTAGAGGCCTTTTCTAACTAAATCATAACTAATCTCAATTCTGTGTAAGAACCTATATCTACGACTAAATCACGAACGAAAAACATTCATCCCAACCATCCCACAAGACGATATAATTCTTATATTAACATATATTTTGACGAATTATATCGTCAAAATAAAATGTAAACAGATACTGTATTGAGAACTAAATAAATGTTGTTACCAATATTTCAGAACATCTATCGTCTAAGTCCGCCGTGACCTTGCCGAAAAATAAATTTGTTTTGAATAAATTACACGTACTGATATCTGGAATAAATAATATAAACTATATTTGTGTATGTGTATCACATAATACAGAGATGAAATTATATTTTATAATCTTTCATATTTATGTTATGTATTATTTTCATGAATTACACAACATTTGATGAGTCCGTAAGCTTAACTTGTGTTATTGAAAATTATAACGACTCAAAGATTTTCCCTACAATGATCTACAATTAAAAAAAACGTTCAGTACAAAATATGATAACATAGGTATGGTAACATAGGTATAATAATGTTTAGGCACGTAGCATTAACCTACTATAGTAGAAATAATACAAAACCTCAAAATATATAATTTTCCATTACCACACGGCTGAAAATATAAAATAAACGCAGAAATTTCCAGTATTTCAATATACAAAATGATTTTACCTCAGCAGTTTCACCGAGATTACATTGTCTACATTCGGTCGGACACAGTTCAAGTAAAATGAAAATACCAATCGCCGGTTTCCAATATTTTTCTCCTAGATAAGATACAAGCAATAACGCTATTTTGTTTATGTTGACGACGGTACAGCCCCACGGGGGAAACGAAAGCACTGGCGAGAAACGCCCAGTTATCATTGACCTCACTCGATACTCTTTACATAGAGTACTAAGTGTATCAAAAAGGGCTTCACTTATTTTCGTTGATGGGTCTCGTTTCGCTGGACGCATAAGTAATGTGTGAAGCGATACAGCATGCCCAGGGGAGAGATCCCAACTCTAGCCATACTTTGATAGCAAAATGATGGACCGGGTTTCAGTTTAGTTAGCAAAGATGTAATGTGAGTTTCGTAAATTGGATTTTATGTAACTTTGCTCCTAAGACTTTGTAATAATTTTGTAATAAGTAACCTATATTTGACTTCGAGTGTTGACGTATAAGGTGACCCAGTAAATGGTTTAGTAATATTGGAACTAATTTATAAAGTAATTTGAGTTCAATCACAAGTTGATATGGAGTTTCAAGGATAATGTTTATGTAATTAGGTAAAGTAGGTTTAGAACAAGTAAATGGTTTTATACCTAACCTACTTTAATACACGTAAGAATTTGAAATAAGAATTATTTTTAGCTCTATAATCGAATACTGTAATAGGCAATATAATTTATTAATCTATAATAGATCGCCATCATAAGTTCTTGTAAGTTTTACTAATTTTAGGATTGTTTTAACCGAAGTTTTTATGAACGTCGGTTTAAAATCATCTATGGGTTTACTTTTATACATGCACTACAAAATAAAATTGTAGAAAATTATATATTTAATCATTTGTTTAATTTAATTCAAATGTGAAATTTTAATCATGCGTCCACCGCCAATAAACGAAAAAGCATGCACTGAAAATCAGTCACATTACGCGGCCTGCCACTACTGTATATTAAATTACTTGCTTAATGTATATTTTAAATTAAAATGTTGCTTTAAATTTTATTATTTATCAAATACACATTAAACTCTATTTTTGTATCATATAATAATGTTTACATTATTCACTATCAAACCATTTAATAAAAAAATCCAAATGATCTCTTTAAAATAATAATAAAAAGTTTATAGAAGTACGTTGAGAGGATCCAAATGGTATTTGCAAACGTGGTTTAAAAAATTCAGTTTATACTTGTACCGTGTAAAATAATTTGTTAAAAACCTGAGGCTTCTCTACAATCCGTTAGCGGATTGAAACGGAAAGAATTTCTAAAAATCTGTATTCAATTCTCAGTTACGTGTGGTTACGTCACAATTTAACAGTTTCGTGCAGTGTCAAAATAAACATAGAGATTTTAGTTAATGCTAAATTATTATTAAGCATTTGTTTATAATTATAATAGCTGTCCGGCCGCGGCTTGGCCCGCTTTGTCTTAAGCCGAATAAATGATATACTACCTAAAACGATCCTCGAGAATCTATAAAAAAACACATCAAAATCTGTTGCCTAGTTATTAAGATCTAATCATACAGACACACAGAAAGCGGAAAGGGACTTTGTTTTATAACATGTAGATGATAGAGCTTATATTTGTAAGAATATTGTATTTACGCTGCATAGGAACGTTGCGACAGCTTTTACAATTACACAGAATGACCTTCTGCCTTTTTTTTATAGTGGGGGTGCCTAAGGTACCAGTAGTAATAAAAATCAATAAAATTTTGAACATTTCATGTCTTATTTTTAAAATTTGGCAACTGATATAAAGTAAAGATGACAAGTACCTAGTGTATGAGTTAGTTGTATTCTGCGCGAATGTTCGAGAGCTTTTTCGAAAATCTTTGTCTTTAATATTTTATTTAGACCAAATTAACTATCTTTTGCAATTTCTTCACACTGAAACCTATTATATATGTATTACCAATTTCAAACCTTATTGGTAGGAAGAGGAAAACGTTCCTCCATTTATCTTATTTTATTCCAGTCCCTTGTGTGGGGACAGATGCATTTCACGTATATTTCTCTGATAGATTTTTCCCTACCAGTAAATAGATTACCGATGTACTGCTTGAAGATGGAGATTTTTATTAGTTTTGAAGATCAATCTCACGCATTTTATGAGCAAATACGATCATTGCGCCAATATAGGCTTTTTATTGGTTGAGCGTATATTCACATTCCCTATTTAATCCAATTATTTATTTTTATTTTTTTTATTTTTTATTTATTTCTTTAATTCAGGCAACAAATGTAGTTACAGTTAAAGGTCTTAATATAACTTAAAAACTACGGCCCATATGAACTTAAAACTACTTAAATACTAAATTAATACACGCTATGTCTTCGGCGTGTGACGCGATTCCGGGGGGCCGGGTATCCGTCCGCGGAAGCGGCGAAACACAACTCCCTGCGGCCAAAACCCTTCGTCCATGTAGACGCTCAGCTTGGCGGTCGGTACTCTCACCACGAAGGAGTTGAAGCTCACTTTATGGCGAGACTCCAGCCGATCCACTCGCAGACTCAAACCTGTCTTCGCATGCAAGTACTCGACAACATCTTCAGTCTTGGTACAGTAGTGCACACGAGACACGTAGAGCGGCGTCGTCGGCACCTCTGCGCGCATCCGCAAGTTTGGATCCCTCGTTGCGGTGCCACACTTGTTCCGACGAGTCAGCTTCCTTTTCTTCTGGACTTTTGTGAAGCCATCCTCGTCGACGCCCTTCGTTTTTGAAGGTAAACTTTTCCGCACAATTATATTCCACGTATAATGCGTCAATTCATGTAATTGGTTAATATCATGTAAATCAATTTATTAGAATCAGTAGTCATCGTGTATCTAGGAAAACAAACGTTATCAACTTCCTTTAGTAACATCTTCCCTACTTAAAAATACGTTCATTCAATTCAGTTATTTGTATAGGTAGATAATTACAGATAATGAAAGTCTCTTTACAACGCTATTAACATCAAGAATTTCACATAATATTACGGGCGATATTAAATAAAACTAGCCTCAAACACGGCTTGTACATTATCCATACATGATCAAAAGCAATTTCCTAGTACAGTCCTAATCGTTCCACCTTCTACACGCAATATCCGTTATCAAGTATACTTAGCTATAGTTATATCGGTCTATCAAGGGGATATTAACATCCGTTCGGGTTTCAATTTTGCATGCATTTACTATACAATATTGGTATTAGTACTGCAAGTCATTTGATTTCTATTTTGATCTTTTTTTTGGTACCTAGAGCAAAGGAGCATGTTGAATAACGTTCAAAAACTCCCGACGCTTACGCATTAAAGCGTAATTTTTCGGTCTTTTAAGGCTCTTTACTTACGTAAAAACATTGAAAAATGTAACACTTAATTTTTTTATAAGCTTCTTAAATATACTGAAGAAGTCCTTTAATAAACTTGAAATCAGGCGAGAATCAATAGAATGTTTTATCTATCACGATAGTAAAACTGATCACCGTACCCGTAAAGAAAATTGATTGCTGAAATAGATGTGAAATTTTCTTTTATACCATTTGCTACATAGGGTAACGTTGTTTAACTTTTTTATATAAATTATTCAGAAATTAAACCAAATAATCTGTTTTAAATTATATTATGTACTACCAAAGGTTTCGGGTCAAAGTATGAAAACTTCAGATTGACCGAATTACTCTGCGTAAAATGAAACAAGAATATTAAATATTTTTGGTAAATGCTCGGTTCGATTTGTTTGTATAGTACGCTACACTGGCATTGTGAAATAGCTGAGCTGGGCTTACCCGACAAAAGCTGAGCTAAGGCGACTCTGTAATTGCATGCATATCGCTTTCTGTTTATCTAGTAAATATTAAAGTAATTATTATTTTTGCACATGTGACACTTATTCTGTTTAATGCTTGTGAACTTTGCAGATAAAAGTTAAAATATTCATGAAAATGTGTTGAAGCAAAATGAAAATCAAATAATTGCAGCTTAAAATGGAACCAAAATTGAAAACATCAAGCGTTAAAATTTTTGATTTTTTTTTCACAAACCTTGTATAATGTAAATTATTTGAAGTTTCAAAAATATAACATGTAACAATTACTAGCTTACATCAGCCAATTTTCGATTACAGTACAGTCCCATCCCATATCAAAATACAATTTACATTGTACGTACCGTCTGAAGATTGGAATTAGGATTATTATTAATTGCTTTACCGAAGGCTGTGTTTATGCATACAACGAACAAAGCGCTAATTGCACAATAAAACCGGTAACTTGCGTTAAAAGCTTAGTAAGTAGTTAACAGAAACGCGCTATCATCAAAACTTGAGCATTCAGAACAATATCTACAGCATTGTTTAATTCGTAAACAATGAAGCGGTTGAATTGTTTGCTTCATTAGATCGCTTAAAGTACAAGCATATACGAGTTATATAGGTTAATATAATTTATACTTTGTATTCTTACCTCTTGATGGAACTGCTGATTAAAGTTAAGAAACATACAATTCACTAGTTCCACTTTTATTTAGAATTATTACACAAAAAAGACGTGTGGCACTCGGGGACTGTCGCGGTAAAGCTATTGCATGCTATACTTACCTTCCATCCACACCTCTGTGCCCGTCGGAGTGGGGAGCGTGAGGTTTTTTCGTTACATAATTTCTGGATTCGGTCCCCGAGCTCAAGGCCCGCGATAGAAGCTATGCAATAGCTTAAAAATACGACCGGTTGTTCTCAGTTGGTATTTGCATATTATGTGGAAGTCCCATCGTAAAATGGCCACATCGTGAAGCGCCCGATCATTTCCTGAATGCCATCGTTTTGGTGGCGAACGAGGTAATAAAATGCGAAATATTTATGTCGCTTATTTGTCGGCATAGTGCACTTTTAGTCAGAATAAGTGAAGATTAAAATACCTCGAATATTCTTGTAATTTTAATTGTGCAAATCAAAAGAAAACAAGGTTCAAATATAACCTTGGTAACCTTAATAAACAAGGTTCAAGTATATTTATTAAAATTAATTGCACATACCTATCCTCTTTTCTTCGTTAAGAATTTCTGTTTTATTTTTTTCGACCTCTTTCCACTTTCCAGCCTACAGGATTTATAGCTAGAATATTCTATAATCTCTATTTCGATCTATTAATCTATTCCTATCTCAATCAAGCGGCCGATTGTCAACATGTACGTTACTAAAACCAGTTTCCGTTCAGAAAAACTCAAATAAAACATCCACGGAGAATAATAATAACGGTTTCAATATTAAAACGCAATACGACATTATGCACCGTTTCCCCGGGATTTTTCCCGAGTTTATTCTATAAAAGATTTTATTGTATTGGATTTACGTTTGGATTTTACGTAGGATACGTAAATCTAATACATTAGAACCCCTATATACCTACATACATGTCTTTAAAATTGACATTGAATATATACGGTGTACATAATATTATATCAATACTTATTTTCATTTCTTCTGACTTAGATTTAGTTTTGATGGGTTATCATTTCTTCACATCATGATAAATTATATTGGTCTTTGAATAAATAAATAAATAGTTTTTTATCACATCCTTTGGTATTTGAAAAGTAGGTACATAAAGCTTTAGAATACTTAATTAGGAGAAAAAAGATCACATAAAACGGCAAGATAATATATTCTTATTTAACTACAAGGAAAAGCGCACAGTGCCTTAACTCAGTGGTGCCGTAACGAGCGCCGCCTTCCGTCCAAGGAGCGGAAAATTAATTAAACGAATGCAAAGCATTATTCTGCTGCAACTGCAGCGACGTGCTAATCCGAGTTCCTCGCTAAGAATACAATTGCTCATACGTGCTCTTGAAATGGAGGGAAATGACGCATTTGTGTGAGTGTCACACAACTGAGGTGTAACAATCAAGGTAAACTGAAGTGCCCTCATCTGCAAAGAGGCCAACAAATGGGATTTTTGTAATACATAGAATTTAAAGGTTTTATTTGTATGGTGTGTTAGATGGACTAACAAAAATAATTTTAATTATTTTCCCGGTAAAATAATTCGTATTCGTTGTTATTTGAAATCAACAACACGTTAAACAAAACTTAATGTTTCAACCTCTTTTAAAATTTCACTTGCACTCAAATAAATACAAGAATATTTTAGTCAAATCTAGCAGCTGTTGCTTTAAGAGTTCAAAGTTCAAACTTAAGATAGAATGCAGCATTTTGTTGAATTTTAATATTATTTCATACGTTAAAGTTGGTTCAAAACGGTATTCTTTACGGAAAGAACTAAGCTTATACGCCAACCTTATGGAGTTTATCTAGTATGGACATAGCACAGACGTTTTAAAGTGCAAATGATATTATAATTGGATAAGCGTGAAATTTATTGAACTTTTGTTAACCTTGCGTAATTAAGCGAGGTATATTTGAATTACAATGCCTTAAATTACTCTTACTAAATGACTGCCGAAGAATATTAATATTAGTGCAGATTATGAGTCATCTTGACCTATGTTCAAATAAATACCTCAGTAAAGCAGTAACCACTATTTCGTAGAATTCAATAGCATAGACACCAGACAGTGAAGGTCAAATTTTGCAAACCAATAAAACCGCAGACAGAATTGACAGCTTCAAAATTAAATTAAGGTCAACGTAACCTTATTAATGAAATTAGCAGACCATCAATCTAAACAGAAAATTTAGTCGTCTGCTCACGACAAGTGAGTGACAAGGGGCCAACTTAGAGGCTGCGCGGGCTAAGCGCTCCCACGAGTTTAAGCAATTTTTCTTCCTCTAATCATATTAAATGTACAAGCCTTCAAAGAATCATTTGGCAGTATTACATCTAAACTGAATAAAGTTAAGTCTCTCATTTAGCCGTAATGTTTTATCTCTTTGTGAGATTTTTCATTACACTTTTTCAAGACTGTCGTATATTATATCCTTTATTTATATTATCTTCAAGCTCTCGTAATTAAATAGAAACCTTTTGATATCTTATATGATAATATGTACTCCAAGTTTCTTCTTAAGGTTATACTATTTTTACAAGAATCGTATTCCATTATTTGTATGATTGTGGATGTAAGCCGAAAGTCAATATCGCTCCTGGCAAGGTACTCTTTTAGCTTCTTATTTTGAGACATAACGATACGACTAGGTAGAACATAAATATATTATACACACACATAAACATAAAAACTGTTGTGAGGTTTTTTAATCCAAACATGTACGTCTGATAAATACATTGAAGATTTTAATCAGAATAATACAAGCTAAACTACAGTTTATGTTTCACAAAATCTAGTACACTGTTTTTGTACACAATATTAATCAACGCTTACAAATAACGAGAGTTCACATACATAATATAGAACAAACCAGATTAATGCAAGGACGGATATGTACTAATCATGCTACTACTCTATAATATTATGTGGTACTATTAACGGATACCAATATTAATTTCCTACGCGACTCGACTACATACATGTAACTCAATTAATCCAACATATATTTGTAAATTGGAAGCAATGTCACACCTTATTAACATATGCAATATATTGATACTCTAATTTGATTTAAACATTGAAGCCATAGAGCCATAGCCAAGCACAATTCTACAGAGATCACTATAATTTTTCTCATCTCCTTTTGTATAGCAACCCGAATTTAATTTATTTGTCCACTTGTAGAATACAATTTTTAAATAACAAGAGTGCCTATATTGCTTCTGATCGTAATACAATGTTCTAATAAATATAACCTATATTTTTATAAACTCATTTTCAGTGGGTCACCTAAACGATTGGGTGCTATCAACAATCGGCAGAAAATATAATTTTTCACCCTTTCATTGTCAACAATTTGTCATCATTGAAAATGAAAGTGAATAACGAGGGTAGATAAGACAAAACATTCGTCACGCGAAATCTCATGGTTTGAAAACAGTAACGTGTATTTGACAGCAATTAGTTAGAAGTGAACTTGACTGAGTGAGAAACTCGAATGAGTGAGGAATTTCAATGAGTGAAGAACTTGAACGAGTTGATGTGAAATTTTGGCTGTTATAAAATTTTCCTTATAAATTTCTTGCTGTATCATGCTTCGTTGTGGTATTCCTAATGTTATTTTCGTACATGCTTGAGGTGCAGACGTTGCGTTTTTTGGTGTATCATCCTGTCATCGAGTTTTGAAGAAGAAATAATATATATTTTTAAATATGCATACATGTCCATTTATTTTCTCTTTAAATTCCTAATTTGATAATAATAAGATCAGCTATAACTGGCATACCTTTACTACACATACGTAATAGGTACATTCACGACTTTCGCGCAAAAAGTAAATTTTAACTACATATCAAACAAAATGTTTTGCAGATCGCAGTAACTTTATAATTTATAGCTGTTGTTCACTAAAAGTGCTCTCAACGAAAGTAGTGACCACAAATCAAACAAGTGCTGGATCCACAGGCTGGATCGAACTGAGATAATTTATTAGTCCCGTTGTTGTGAACAGTATTTGGTTGTTAGTGACGCGATTTGTTAAAACGACTGGCAGCTTTTTAGGGTTCCGTACCGAAAAATTAAAACGGGATCCTATTACTGAGACTTCGTCTGTCTGTCTGTCTCCAGGCTGTAGCTCATAAACCGTGATAGCTAGAAAGCTGAAATTTTCACAAATGATATATTTATTTCCGTTGCCGCTATAACAACAAATACTAAAAATTAAAAAATAAATGTGTGCGTGTACTAGTGTCTATCACCTTATTTTATATCTTGTTAAAACGATATCATCTAATCACGCGTGGTAGAGATAAGAAAAAGATGGCGCGTAACGGAAAAATGTCACGCGTAACGAAAAAATGTTACACTAAATTTTTTTCCAACCCCGATAAAGAAGTTTAAATAGTGAACCTCTGTAAGGGGTTGCTGATCTTAATACCTACATGTTGTGCTTTTGTTAAATATAACAGAAATATTATAATATAATAATTACTGTTCATAGTTTTTAAGTAAAAGATTCATTATTTTAAATATTAAAACCAAATTATTTCTTATTCCTTACTTTCTATCAGATAGATATAGAATTACTACATAGAAAAAAAACAAGATAAAAAAATAATTTCAATATAAATATCTAATCGAAATGCGTTGCAATGCTTCGAATTACTTAAATTATATTATTTACCCAATGTAAATCTAAATGAACTTTTGATAATTGCATTTTTCCTTTACCAACAATTTTTCGGCTTAACAAATCCGCCTCAGGACATAATTTGAATATTCCCGGGAAGCATGGTCGTTGAAAAAAGTACAATAGTTCTAGGAAACAGAATGGATGGCGCACCTAGTCGATACTCGTTTTTCTAAACGATTCAGGTAAAGTGGAAAAAATAAAGGTCAGTTAGTGTAAGCATTTACTGCTACGTCATATACCTGGCAATTGAAGGAGCAGGGAAATTTGTACAGAGTAAAAAGTTTCCTAAATTACGGTCATGGCGTCATGGATAACCATACTCAAGGCCTACATACCATATAACAAATCGGACCAATAGTTCCTGAGATTAGCGCGTTCGAACAAACAAACTGTTCAGATTTATAATATTAGTATAGATTCATACACATTAATTTATAAATGAACTAGCGGTCCGCCCCGGTTTCGCCCGTGGTACATATGAAAAATAGATGTTGGCCGATTCTCAGACTTACCCGATATGCACAGAAAATTTCATGAGAATCGGTCCACCCGTTTCGGAGGAGTATGCAGACTAACATTGTGACACGAGAATTTTATATATAAGAAGAAATATCAATGCTTGAATCTAAACCGTATTTTTCTCGGAAAAATAGCATGAGCTGCAAATATTACCATACTCCAGGCCTACATACCTACTCGTGTTTGCTTTTGCAATAGCACTATGTTTATTTTTACCTGAAAATAGGGCTGTACCACTGAAACTATAAGCGGTATATACGTACTAATTAACTGCATCTAAACAATGAAAAATATACAATTATACAAAAATATACAATTTTTAATTGGTGTCACATTCAAAGCCCTATTTACCTCAGTACTTTAAGCCCTACGTAATCTCTGATACGGTACACCTTTATCACGAAACGCTCTTATTACTCCAGAGTCAAACGTAATGAAATTTAATTATTCCGAAGCAGTGGCAAACGAGGAACGGAAATTAATACATAGGCACGTTCAAGCCGAACTTCGGTGATTACAGACTCAACCGAAGCGGCCCTAGGGTATCGAAACTTTCTTACGAATCCTTTAAGACAAAATTTAAATGCAAACGGAACAAATCTAACGGCCCGCCGATGAAATACAGCATAATTCTAAGTATTCAAAGATTAATATTTAAGAAAACTTTGCCAGCTCTACAAAGGATTGCCGAAGTTTCCGTATATCGTTCTTTTGATGATTAAATTTTCTTTTCATTAAACTTTCCGAGTGGATACAATTACTTCTTGGCGACTTGACTCTTGGTATTAATAAAACGATTACATTTCACTTGGGTAGTGTAATATTTTTCCTTTGTTTTCAAAGATATGATTGTTACTTTGATAAGAATTTATGCACAATACGCAGCAGAACTGCAGAACCCTTTTTTCCATAGCATAAATTGGTACATGAAACGGGAATATGACGGATATGTGGAAACACTAATTGGACACGATAGTTATAGCCGGCATAAGTTACTTACCTACAACTTAACTTTTCAATGACGTAAAATGCTACAAAAATAGTACCCACGTGGCATTTTTGGAAGTGAAGTGTTTTTTACAAAGGCATGTACCTACGAATAATACGTTAAACTGATGGATTTAAAGAGTATATATTTGTCAGTCAGCCATCAATGACTATGTGCATATGTAAACATACCTTTGTTTCAAATTGGTAGTTGCAATAAAATATAAATGTTGACCAGTACACTAATGTTGCAATCATAATCCTAGGAATATAATACATATCAGTCCATTACTGCATTAAGTTGTACATTAAATTTAAGTGTCAGCCAGTTAAGGCACATCTCGCACGTAACCAACAAACGCCGGGACGCACATTAATCACACGAGGGAAATATTCCAACATTATATGGAGTTTTATAAACTTGATGGATTACACGCCGTTATTGAACTTTTTACGTGACTAGCTTCACCTATACATATATTTTTTTCTTTTTGTATGATCAAATTATGTAGAGATGTCTCGTTTATTTACCTGTTCTTTTTATTAACAAAAAACACCCACACAAATAAGTACAATACACGTATTTGTGTCGTTTCTTTTTACAGTAAAGAGATTTCATCCAATTCAATGTTAAATAACATTAAAGATAGGGACGAAGCCATTTTATTTTACGGCCACTGTTTTAAACTGTAGGTACCTTAAGCCAAAAGTAAGTTTCGCAGAAAATCTTGTCTTCTTCATTTTACCGTCTAGACTAAATTGGTCTATTATTACTATGACTATCGAATAAAATGTCACAATTTATAGTCAATCACATAAAACATAGTAAATGTGGATGATAATGTGATCTCTGAGGACTTTTATCTTTCATCTTTCACTCGAAACGACTTTGTGTTACAAATTTTGGGATGGTTTTTCTGCTTCATAACTTTTAAATTGCAGTTCAGAATTCTTTTGTTTACAGCAATTCGTTGCTCGGTATTTCTTATTGAATGGATCTAATAGTAATATGTATTTATTCCTTTGTATTATCTTCTTTCACTTTAAGAAACATGAAATCTTAAGATTTTGTTATCTACTCTGTGATATAATCCATGTTAAGTAAGCAGTATTATTTGTAATTATTGTTTAATGTAATTTAAAAATAAAAATAGTTACTCAAATGTATGGGATGTTCAATGAAATTATGCTAAATACAGCAGACATTATTCAAATCTCAACCAGTCGGTCGGTCTTCACATATCTTCTAGATATATTATTAATACATGAAATCACGTTACATATTCCGAAATCAGTAGGTATTTAGGTGTATTAAATATTCAGTATCGGTCAAATTGCATGTAAAGCTCTATCTCTGATAATTGTGACATTATTAATAACATCACTATCACAAACTCAAAAGTTAAAAAAGCCCTAATGCAGCTTGATGTGTCTAAAGGACCTGGTCCTGATAAACTGCCAGCTGTTTTCTTCAAAAAAACAGCTGATAGATTATGCTACCCCCTTACCATTCTATTCAATAAATGCATAAGAGAGGGCTCGTTTCCCGATGTCTGGAAACGCGCTTATATTATCCCTATTCATAAGAGTGGTGCTAAAGATGAAATAAGTAATTATAGGCCAATCTCCATACTATGTACACTGTCGAAGCTTTTTGAAAGAATAGTCCATGATGAATTGTATCCGCAGGTAAGCAAACTCATTATACAAGAACAACACGGATTTGTAAAACGCCGCTCTACTATCACGAATATGGCTACATATACTGGATACTTATTCGAGAACATGGACAGACGCATTCAAGTGGATGCTGTTTACACGGATTTCCAAAAAGCATTCGATAGAGTTGATCATAATATTTTATTAAAGAAGTTAGCTTATAATGGTATTCGTGGGAACTTACTGAGATGGTTCTCTTCTTATGTTACCAACAGGTCACAAAGAGTTGTTGTCAATGGATACTTTTCAGACTATATTACCATTACATCGGGAGTACCGCAAGGCTCAATTCTTGGACCCCTTCTATTTATTTTATATATTAACGACATTAACACCTGTTTTCTCAATTCAAAATTCTTGCTCTATGCCGATGATCTAAAGGTATATAAAGCTATAAAAACTACACATGACTGCATAGAATTACAAGACGATTTGGACCGACTTAATACCTACTGTTCTAATAACAAATTAAATCTTAGTGTTCCCAAATGTCACACTATTACTTTTACAAAGAATAGGAATCGTATTCTATTTGACTACAATCTTTGTAATGAAACATTAGATAAGGTTACGTATTTGCGAGATCTTGGAATCACTCTCGACGAAAATCTTCACATGAATTTACATATCGCTAACATCACCAGTAAAGCTTATAGAATGTACGGTTTTATAATGCGCGCATCGTTAGAATTCAAAAAGCCTTCTACGTTTATACACTTATTTACGTCGTTGGTCCGTCCGCAATTAGAGTATGGCTCGTTCGTGTGGGACCCATTTTACAACAAGTACGCGGATATTATTGAAAAAGTTCAAAAAAGGTTTTTCAATACCATGAACTACAGATGTCATAAAAAATATATCCCATATTCAGACGTTTTGAATAAATACAAATTTTTGACTCTTAAAAATAGGCGTTTGCTCCTTCAGACCATGTTCTTGTACGGAATTTGTAATAACAAATTTGACTGTCAGTATCTCGTGAGTAAATTATTTTACACCGTGCCACGAACTGTATACCGGCGAAAGCTGCGCACTTATCATCTATTCGCTACTGAGGCATGTCGTTCGAATGCTGGCTTGCGCTCCCCTCTACGTCATGTTGTTGACAATTTTAATAAAAATTTCTCTGACCTGGACATTTTTTCGAATTCAAAATTTAAGTTTCGAAGAGGTTTAGTTGATCTGCTCTTAAACATGCAATAACCTATCTTATTTTGCGTCCCTCTACTTTTATCTCTAATTCTTAATTTATTTGATTTTTATTGCCATGGCTAAGTGCACATTTATATTTATTTTTTCTTATTCGCATTTGTTGCACGTATCAAAATGTATGTATCCAAACTGTGGATAATGTTGTTGGTTGGACAGTTATACCTGTATTTAGATTAAGTTTTATTGTACAATTTACCACTGTTCTGCTGTTTATTATCCCTAATAAAGAAAAATAAAAATAAAAAAAAATAAAAAGCTCCATGTCCACTATGTTCTCGACGAATTCTTAAAGCAATCTACCGAATCAGGCATATTACCACAGATCACTAAATATATAAGTTAATATGATACTACCTACTAGTATAGTATAAGTTATATATTATCTGTGCTACTAGGTACCTACGAACAAATGTCGGTAAGTTATATGTAGCAGGGCCGATGAAATCGCGTGTATTGCCTTTTTCCTCGGCCACGCGACGTTCACACACCATTAGCCAAGCTGATTCGCACAGCCTCGAGTCACTACGCGCTGCAATTGCTTCGCAAGGCTGCTCGCTCTGTGTGAACCCGCCTAATCACGATCGAACTCAGTTACGTACACGTTCGAGCCAATATGAAACCGTAGAGAGACATAAGTGGACACGCAGCTTTGCATAGCGGTTGGAGGTTCTTGCAGCGAGGTTCGCCGAAATTATCCAAAATACCGCTGGAACAAAATACGAGCCACGTTGGGGAATTACGGCTATTGTGCTTGTATTAAGCTCTTTAATATGTTAAGCTATTGAATTCAATATGAGCACATACAAGGTTTAAAGGAACCTGAACGAATGTGGCGGGATTATAACCATAATTTATTGTGTACTTTATTAATTTTAGGGATTTTATTCGTATGCATGAAAACGGTTTCTATAATAACACGTTTCGAAATAAGAATTTATATAATAACACAATATTTATGCATATTATACGAGTATGTAATATGAAGAAAACATGTACGTCTACTTAAATAACAATTATACTCCACTAGCTGTGCCCTGCGGTTTTACCCGCAGTGCTCCACTCCTGTTGGTCTTAGCGTGATGATATATAGCCTATAGCCTTCTTCGATAAACGGGCTATCTAATACCGAAAGAATTTTTCAAATCGGACCAGTAGTTCCAGAGATTAGCGCTTTCAAACAAACAAACAAACTCTTCAGCTTTATAATATTAGTATAGATGAATAAATGACCAATTCATACAATACGCACTATAGGTAAAATATTACTTTGGAATGCCTATAAATATTTTATTATTCAATCCATTGGTAAAGAACAAAGGTATATCAACCGCTGAGAGTATAATAAAGTCATTATTCAATATTCTTCATAAGCACGTTAGATTACAGTGAATAAGAATAAAGTGGGATAAATTGTGACCACATTAGAGGTTCATTAGGAGAAGTAACTCAGCTTGCAGACTCATCCACAACAATGGGCCCATTAATACTTGTCTTTATTATACCTCAGATAATATTTATATCGCGAAGAAATGATAGTCTTTGCGATTTCATTTTACTGTAATAACCTTATTAGCAGCGGTTTGAAATAATCATTAAAACTGACTTTATACTTTAGCTATGATAGGAAAAACTACATATTTTGTTTTATGAGATTTCGTAATAGTTTTAGAATGTGGTTTTTTTGTTGTTTCATTTAAACAATTGTGGGTTTGAATACCGCGTTTAATTGATAATAATGAATTCTACTCCCTTGTTGGCGGTTTGATGGATGTAGTTGACATTTATTTTAATGGTCTAATTAATGGCAAAATGATCTTTGGTTTCTCATAATTTCAAGGCATTTTTTCTTTTGAATTGTTTCCATAATCTCTCGTAATGTTAATCGACTTCTTACTAGAGGGTAGATAAATTTTTTGCGTATGTAGGATAGATTATAATTTATGTAGACATATTAAATGTTAATTTAAGTGCTTTAAATTATAAAGGAAAATCTAATAAAAAGAAATAGAAATAAACTAACAATTAAAATACCAACAACTTACCGTTCTATTCCAATTCACATTTCTTATGTTGAGTGAGAGCTTATTTACACAACCGTCTGAACAATTGCAACTAGATTTTCAATGCTATTCGGAGAAAAGCTTTAATTAAATATTCTTAATTAAATGTGTATGCACGAGATACGTAGGTAGGCATCATGGCGTCTGCTAGTTTGATTTAATTTTATACATTTTTATACATTTTTGAAGAACCTGTAAATGTGGAAGTGAAAAAAAGTAAATTCCGTTAGATAGTAAATCTATTTAATGCAATTCGTTAACTACAACACAATTAGGAAAAAGTAGGACAGTGAACGGTTGAGAAATTTAATTTTTCAACTGAAAGGAGTCTATTTTTTGTGGGCCCACCAAGACTCGGTAACGTATAGTCATAAAAAAAAACGTGTAAAAATATAAAATTATATTATGAATTTTGTAACTTCGTTGTTTTACAAACGAAACCGGAATCATGAAATCGAATTAAAAAGCCTTATTTTGATATCATCCCTGCTGTAGTGTGCTGTCTACAAACCAAGAACAATGGCCAACATTAAAAAAAACTGGAACGAAACGTTTTTATCGATAGAATGAAAATAAAACCAAAAAGCGAAAAAAATTGCCTTCAATAAACCACTTTAGAAACTGTTTTTATTCTAATTTATATGGAAGAAGAATATGATTGATAGCGATTTTAAATCCTGTCATTTATCAAATAAAACAATTTGTTTCTACTCAGCTAAAAAAATCCGTGTAACGAAATGTTATATCTATTGGCTGCTTTGACGGAATATGTCAGATTCCTCCTGTCGTAGCCCCCTGCGTCAATGTTTGCAATGAATGTAAACAATGTTTTTTTACCTATTTAAAAATGATATTGCTACAACTTAAGAGCGTTTAATATTACAATTGAACATGAATAATAAAATAGCTGTGCAAATGGATACCTATCCTAATATTATGTACCTACTCCTAGTCATAAAATATCACCTACCTAAATACCTACATAACTACTTAACTAATAATTTCTTATTGAATCAGTTTTCCCAATCGCTAAAATCGCATGAAGGTCCAGAAACTTGAGGTACACCCACTTTATATCTATTTATAACCAAATCGGGTCTCTGTGTTTGTGGTACCTTCGTTGTGTCTGATTTCGGAGCTTTAAATCGTGACAATGTATATGATGTTTTCTAATATTTATTTATTCATTTATTAAAATATATTGTATCCAATGATTCGGATGGGTCACACAAGACAAATCGCTCATTATCAGTTAGTTTTTGTGTAGTAATGAGGTGAAAGTTTGCACAGGTATTTCTAAAGATTCCGGTTAAAACATGTAAAAGTAATGTCACCACTGTAATGTGGGGACTTCAAGGAACAAATTAACATACATTTCATTAATATACGCTAAGAAATTGAGGTGGGCCTATTCTCCAAACAAAAAAAATCGTCTCCTTTTACCTTTTCCCTAGCACCGTCTTGTTTCCAAAAGAGCCGGACTGCAGTAAAACCTGTTTAAAATTCTCCAATTGTACTGCGTACTATAAATCTAACTTCAGAAAAGCTTGTAAATTTTGCCGTATTTTGTACAAATTTTGAGCACCCTTTTATAAAATAAGAACTTGCTTCTATAAATATCCCGGGTTAAAGTAACGCTGAAGTATTAATTAATGGCCCGATGTAAATTTTAATTATAATTTATTATTTATAATCTATATATTTTCTAAACTGTAAATGGCGTAAACTATAAAATTACTCTGTGCTTTGTTATGACGTCAATTGTAAATTATTGAAGGTCTTTAGGTCTTTTGGGTTGAAAAGTTAAAATTACCCACAATATCATTGTAAAAGTGTGGTGTCTTATAAAATACAAATCTCTTAAAATTATGTAGTTAACTGTAATGAATTTTAAAATAGTGAAGTGTAATAATTTAAAAACAAGTTTTTCACAAGTGTTTATACTATCTTCTCGTAAAAAAGAAGACTTCTTTTGTAAAATACGAGCCTAATTTAACACGATTTAAATACCTAGATTGCTTATATAGTAAGTATTTAGTTATTAATTGCTTAAGCTTTTTTAATTTTACGAAATACCATCACGCAATCTATCTAGTTGAGGATAAATACAATTTTAATACCAAAGTTTGGCACATAATAGGCGACGAAAGTACCAATTTAATTAAAAATCAAGTCAATACAGTGACACAAGCACCAAAATATATCCCTACTTAAAAATCCCAACTGATTTTATCTCAAGTACTAAATTGTGTCTCATCACTCCAAATACAATGCGGGTCGCTCTTGACCTGACTTTCTTGGGACCCTTCAATGGACCCTTAAGGGAGAGCTTATTTAAGTTAGAACCGAGTCCGCATTGTGGCCAGATCCTACTGGATACCTCATAATACTTATACTTGACTTTTGACGTTTGAGCCGAATCATTTGTATGCATAAGCGGCAGCATGTCAGGGATTGTGGAGCTCGTAAATGTCCCCTTTAATCCCATAGATTTGGATGGATTGAAAATATGACGTACGAATGGATGATTATTATCAAAATATTATATTAATGATTGTTATTAGCTTCTGTAATGAGTTTTGTAGACTTGATAAATCATTATTAACTTATTAAGGTTTGAATTATTGTTACTATAACAATGAAAGGTATTACATATATCTATCTATTTATCTATAGAACTGAAAGTTTCTTAATATGTTTGGTGTATATACAACTTTATTAACAACATTAACCGATGTATAATAAATATACAGGGTGTAATCGTTAAGTGTGCACAAGCGATTATTCCGTAACTATTGCAGATATCAAAAAACTTTAAACTGATATCGAAAGTACTTAACCTAATGAGTAAAATGGCCATAATAAATTTTTAAAAATAAAACGAGAAATAACCAAAAATGTTACATTAAACGCTCCCATACAATTTATTTCCCATACATTTTGTATTCATAGCAGATTTTCGAAGTGACGTCCTTATTGTGCAATACAATGAGGAGGTCTATTTACAGTTTCTAAATGAACTTCCCTCCAAATTTGCGAAGTAATTAAAGCAGAAAACCAAAAAAACAAAAAAAAGCTAAAATCTTTCATATTAAATGTATAGGTTGATCCAAAAGTAATGATAATTGGGTATTTCCTGTGCACATAAAAATATAAAATAAATGTTTTATGCTTGCTCATGTAATCACTAAGTTATCACAAAAAAATTATATCTACAGGCCACGTTTCCAAGTATTAACATTAATTTTAATGTGAACAGTGCGAGCCAGAATATTTCCCGACGAAAAGAAGAAACAATGATTCGACATTTAGAGGGTGAATTTCTAAATTTTTAATGAGATCAGGATAATTTTTTGTCACGATTTGTGACCATGGGCGTTACCTGGGTTCACCATGTTTATGCTGAAACCAAGAAACAATCAATGGCCTGGATGCGAGCTTCCAAAGTGACGGTGAAGATTTTCAAAGTGAAAATTAGTGGGATAGATTAAAGCCGTAGTTTTTTGGGACGCTGAAGAAATGTGGAATATTTTAAGAAGGTAGCCACTACTACACAGGGCTCTTACTACACAGACCAAATTAAAAGATTGCGGGTAGGTTAGTAAGAAAAAGAGACATGGCAAACTTCGGTCTTGAATGTTGGTTCACCAAGACAACGCACCAGATCACAAAGCGTCAGTTGCGATGGCTGCCAATCAAAAATCGGCATTGAAAATGCTTGAACACCCACCCTGTTTGTAAGATCTAGCTCCTAGTTAATTCTATCTATTACCTCGGCACAAGAAACACCGTCGATACAAGAAATTTTAAGACGACAGCGAAGTGATGGCCGATTTTGAGGGGTTTTTGTAGATGAAGTCAAAGTTTTTTTTTTTCTAAGTTAAGGAAAAAAAATATCGAAGTATTATCTAGTTAGAAGACTATCTAGAGAAATACATAATTATTTTAACTGTAATGACCTTGTTTAATATTGATCATCATTACTTTTGGATCAACCCATGTACATGGGATATTCATATCTCATACTAAATGTATGGGAGGGCTTAAAGTTAATTTTTTAGATATTTCTCGTATTATTTTTAAAAATTTATTATGGCCATTTTACTCATTAGGTTAAGTACTTTCGATATCAGTTTAAAGTTTTTTGATATCTGTAATAGTTACGGAATAATCGCCTGTGCACACTTAACGATTACACCCTGTATATGACAGTTCATGAATAAATTTCTTATTAAATTATATTTTTGCAGAAAACATATGAATATTTAAATATACTTTACATGAATATAATTATAAATGAATATATTATTTACAGGACGGTAAAGTTTCACCAATATTGTGATTCCAACAATACATCGACACATTAATTGGAATTGCGAGGAAGCGATCCAATATCGGGTTGCAAGTATAATTTTATTTGAATATGTATTGAGCCATGCAATTATTTTCAAACGAATAGGTAATAAACGTGAAGTAAACATTTGACTTTTTCAATTAAAATGAAAGGTTGTACGTGGAAATGAAATTAATTTCGCAATTTACTTCCACAGCGTTCGTGGTATCGTTACGGTTATGTATAACTGTATATGTAGTTACAGGTTTGTTTTATATTGACGTAAGTGTAAGGGTTTTATTTTCATACCTAACTTTAATGAGATTTTTTTAATCATGATTCAAAGCTAACGCTTTTGTTTAATTAATTTTAAGCCCATACTGCAGAGGAAGATAGTTACTCTTTCGTAGCACTGATAGAGTGAGTATAAAATGAATTGTGTATACACTAATTCTTATATAATTTATACTTCGTTTACCTCTTGATGGAACTGCATTTTCATAGTTAAGATTTTTAAAGAAACACAGTTCATTAGTTCCATTATTATTTCGATTTTATTGCAAACAACTACGACTAACTATTCTTTTATCTATACACCCATGATTCAATCAATACTGAACTGATATCTAGAATCAAAAATCTGAATGTGCTGTATCGAAAAACTAAAATACATTTTTCGTGTATACCATGTGCAGATTTATAAGGGCCATTAATTAAACTCGATTTCGCGTCAATTATGTTCCAGTATCGTTTTAACGGATGGCGCTAAAAGAACATGCACCGGGACTATTATTCACGACAACGTTGTTATCACCACCGCCCACTGCTTGTTAGTATGGTATCTTTAAAATGAAGAGTTAAGTGCATTTTTACGCGGCAATAGGTATTGGCTATACGTAATCTAGTTTGTTGAAGCGTTTTCTTAGCTTGTGGAATGCTTAAGTATTGTAATTTTCTTAGGATTTGCTTGATTTTCTAAATTATGATATTGTAGTTAATTTATTAAGCAAAAATTAGTTTCACTATTTAAATTAGTTTGTAAAAATCTATAGATACATTCTTATTTTTTGCTTATATCTCATCTTAGTCATGTTTACCTACTCTGAAGACTAAACAACTAAATTTTATTTAAAAATCCTAGACTAGAGCAGCGTTATAAGTTCATTGCCTAATTTATATTTATGAGCAAACAAAGACAGAAAATTATATTGAAGTAAGTATATTATCTATAATAAATGAGATGATATTTCTTTAGCTTATGTGTGGTTGTGTCACCTACATAGTCTTAAGTTTATCCACATGTACATCTTAAGTTTCATCAACATTTTTTCGGTAGTTTTGGCATGAAAGAGTAAAAATCATTCCATGCATACAAAAATTCTCATTTTTTATTTTATCGTAGCGATGCCATTATGCAGGATAGGATTGAGCAATTCTTCCTTTAAAATAACACAGATGTAAGAAACAAAAGCCAAACAAATATAACATTTGTTTCTTCTATCCCAGCACATACTACACACAATGTATCTCCTGTATTAATAAAACCTAGCAAGATTTACCTTTTTCTTCTGAATTATTCTAGTGCTGTTCAAATGCACAACTTATCCTAGTACATGTAAGAAACTGCTTATAATAAAACATACGCTTCTGTTTTATGAATTCTTAGATGTGGTTTTTCGTCTATTTTTTTCGACGTACTTTATTTAGGTTTCAGCTCAGCTTCCTTGCATATAGACAAAAATAATGAGATATTACGTTTTATGAAATCCACTATGCCTACATTATATTATTATGCTACTGAGGAGGTTCAGGAGGATATAAAATATACTTTTTGTACAACCGAAACACTGTGCATGTATTGCTGTAAAAAAGCCACAGATAAAAAAGTTATGGTTATAGGTGAATAACAGATAACAAAAGAAAACATCAATAAATAAATAACATATTTTATGAGCACAGTCTATTAAAAATTTTAATACTACAACATTTGTTTCTTTTGTGTTCTTTTGGAGAATAAAATCTATTCAGTAGTTTTGGAGCCTATCTTTAGAAACAAATATTAATTATAATTTATATTATGTATAGTTTGAACACAAATAAATATTTAGCAATATTGAGCTTAGCCACCTTGTGCTGCTTTATGTTATTTTTTTGGTAACGCAGTTAATAACTTTCAACCATATTTAATTTCAATAATAAACTTTATTAACAACTTTATTAATAACTAGCTTTTCGCCCGCGGCTTCGTCCGCGTTTGCAAATAAAAACCCGTTCCCGTAGGATTTCCGGGATAAAACCTATCCTATGTCCTTTCTCGGGTATCAAAATATCTCTATACCAAATTTCATGCAAATTGGTTCAGTAGTTAAGGCGTGATTGAGTAACAGACAGACAGACAGACAGAGTTACTTTCGCATTTATAATATTAGTATGGATAATTTATTAAATAAACTTTACAGCATCCAAGAGAAAGACAGACAAACCCAAGCTGAATTGACCGCGTCATTCGTGGTAATTGGCACAAAGAAAATGTTTGACACCGGTTATGAGCAATACCTGCCTATAGAGCGAGTGATCATCCATCCAGACTTCAAGGGCTGGTCTCATGACCTGGCCCTAGTGTTTACCTTCGCCAGTATGGTATCGGATAAGCCTGGGAGGATAATACCGTTGGCAAATGATGGGTTAATGACCCCCGTGGATGGGAACGTGACGGTTATCAGTTGGGGACGCTGTAAGGATGTAAATGTAAGATTTTTGGAAAGTTTATGTGGGATTCTGAAAGATTAATACTTAATCAATTGAGTCTACAGACAGAATTCGTAACTAGTATATTGTAAAAACTATAAAAAATATTTCCAAAAGAAACTGAAAATCTATACTAATATTATAAAGAGGAAAAGTTTGTAATTATGTAAGTATGTATGTATGTATGTATGTATGGTTTTCACGCATAAACTAATGGACCGATTTCAAAAATTCTTTCACCATTAGAAAGCTGCATCTTCACTGAGCAACATAGGCTATATTTCATTTTGAAAAAAATTAGAGATCCTTACCAAAAATGCAATAATGTAACCCAAGGTGTAAGAAATTCCTTAATAAAAATGCTGTTATCGCGTGCGCTGCGGAATCTATTGAAGATAGAACAAAAAAATGTTCTACGGTATTATATAATGGATCAATATCTACAAGAAAGTCCGCGATACCATATGTCCATCTTCATTAGTTATGTTACTACAACAACTTTTTTACGTTTTCAAAGTAAATAGAAGTGCCGACAGTAATCAAACCATGTTATCCATACACATAATATTAATCCTTATCCCATTAAATGATGTTTTATTATAGACTGTTTCAATACCAGCAAAATACTTTTTAAATAAAAAAAAATTGGATATTCCATTCAAAAGATATAACGAATTTTTAAAAGTGTCAATCTACAGAAAATGGTATAATGAGCAGGCGTAGTGCGGGACGGGGTGAAGTGAAGGTGATTTTCATGTGATTAAAAATTAAACCTATAGTCCGACCTATAGTAGACTTTTCACTGTCACGATATCGCTATCTATGCGGGTGAAACCGCAGGGCATTGCTAGTAATAAATATTTTAATAATACATATAGCATGTTGCCGCAACAAAATCGTGCGGAACGGAGCGTTGCGACTGCGTCATCGCGTCGTCACGTCGCGGCGCCGTGCGATTGGCCGCGGATTGACCCCACTGTCCTCTACTACTTCGACTCGCCACGCAACCGCTGAGCAGGACACTCCCTCACTAAAAATCAACTGTACCAAACCGCACTCTGTGATTTTAATCAATAAACTTTATACGCGCAAGTTTAATTGTCTTCTTCTTTCGTCGTCAACATTTCTGGTCCTTCGAGCCGGATCACATCCTGGATTTTGGAGACGCAATCGGCAAGGAAGTCGCAAAATTACAGTGCAGTTTGGTAAGACGGCCAGCTAATTTATCCAACCCTGTAAAGCTTCATCTGAGTGATACTGTGCTTTGTATATTCCAGAGCTTTTGGTGTTGCTTGCCTCCTCACGTGCTTTTACGCAACCGAAGAATCTGCTTCACGTGGCACGTAAGTACTTGTAGCTTTTTACTTCAGTCATTATGTCTCTTTCTGAGCAAAAGGAGCTTAAGGATTTGAGGAAAAAAAGGGGATTAATCAAATGTAGGCTAACGAATTTTAAGAAATATGTTTCGTCTTTTGAAAACGTGGATCTTGATACACATCAAAGGGCAGAACTAAAATTACGTATACCAGGTGCACAAAGTTTAATGAACGATTTCAACCAAGTACAAAGTAAAATCGAAGATCTTGTCCCGGAGTCAGAAACGGATAAACTCATAGAATCACGCGTAGAGTTTGAGAGGGAATATTATGTTGTCCTGGCGATGCTGGACTGCATGGTAAACCCAGATAATTCCGAGGATAGATCTAATAAATCCATTGACTGTTCCTTAGCGCACGACCATACGACCTGTAACAATTTTAATAACGATTCAGTAAAATTACCGACTATTTCTGTACCTAGCTTTGACGGTTCACATGAACACTGGGTAGAATTTCGCGACACGTTTTCATCCTTAATTCACAATTCGAAAACAATACCACCGGTTCAAAAATTCCATTATTTAAAGGCGAGTTTAAAAGGCGATGCCAAAATCGTTATAGAAAACGTTGAATTTTCATCCGAAAATTATCTGGTTGCATGGGAGCTTTTATTACACCGTTTTAATAACACGCGATTGATAGTGCAAAGTCACATTAAAGCAATATTTTCACTTCAAAACGTCTCAAGAGAATCGGCTATTCAATTACACAATTTAATTGATACAGTTTTAAAAAATTTACGTATTCTTAAAATCTTAGGAGAACCCACGGAATACTGGGACACTTTGATTATTTATATCGTAGTTTCAAAGTTAGATCCTACCACTGAACGCGAGTGGGAACAATTTAAAAACACATTTTATAAATTACATAAGGACAAAATTATTAAACTAAACGATTTATTAGAATTTATTAAAGAAAAAGCCGATTTATTAACTACACTATCCGTAAATCACAGTAAACCTAGTATTTCAAATAACTCAAATAAATTTTCTACTTACCAAAATAAAAATTCATCATCCAAAATTCATTGCAACATAGTTTCGGATAACAAACAATCTAAATCGCAATCCAATAAGTCGCGCAGCCATTACAAGTCATGTTTGCTATGTAGCGAAAGGCATCAGCTGTATTCATGCCAGAAGTTTCTCGACTTATCTCCGCAACATAGGGTTAATTTCATAAATGATAAAAACTTATGCATTAATTGTATGCGCCCAGGTCATTTAGTTGATACTTGTCTTTTTGGTCCGTGTAGAAAGTGTGAACAAAAGCACAATAGTTTACTTTGTGATGCAATTAAATTATCACCAATTAAACAAAATACAGTGACGTTAACTACGTACGAGCACCCCTCGCTTACTAATACGCATCCCGTTTCAGTGGTTTCAGTAGATAACGCACACATGCAACTTCAATGTAATAATCACGCACAAACCGTTATGCATACAAAGGATGACAATTCTTCGCAACAAATTGTCATATTGTCTACGGCGATAGTTGAAGTATATAATGAATCGGGTGAGTATTATTGCGCACGCGCAGTTCTAGATAGCGGAAGCGAGCGATCCTTTATAACGCAATCATTTGCAAATAAATTAAATATACGAATATTACAGTCCACTCAACATATTCACGGTGTAGGTAATTCTATTACGCAATGTTCGCAATCTTGTAACATTGAAATTAAATCGCGCGACGGGAGCTTCACTGCCCGTTTTCAATGTTTGATTTTGCCCCAAATTACATCAAAATTGCCTACAACCACGGTTAATTTAAATCAATTTAATATTCCTCACAATTTATTGTTAGCTGATCCCAATTTTTACGAAAGTCAACCTATTGATTTACTGATCGGTGCTGATTTATTTTGGGAATTAATAACTGAAGGAAAAATGCGCCTGAAAAGTGGTCCTTTCCTTCAAAACACCAAATTAGGTTGGATAGTGTCAGGTGCAATTAAATCTTTTCCGTATACTAGTAATAAAAAATTATCACATATTAATTGTAATTATTCGACATTATCCACGGAAGATGATTCACTCGATAAGTTAGTTAGGAATTTCTGGGAATTAGAAGAATTATCCGCGCCTAGCAATAAATTACAGCAATTATCGAGCGAAGATAATATTGCTTGTGAGGAACATTTTATTCGCACAACACGTCGACTTTCCGATGGTCGTTTCTGTGTTTCAATTCCGTTGAAACAATCACCTGAGTTATTAGGTAATACACGCGCACAAGCTGAACGTCGTTTTTACGCGTTAGAGAAACGTCTTCAGCAAAATACTAATTATAAAAGGATGTATTCTGATTTTATACAGGAGTATATTAATTTAGGTCATATGAGTCTCGTCAATACGTATGGGAATCCGCACTATTTCCTACCGCATCATGGTGTGTTTAGGGAGCACGCCACCACAACTAAATTACGCGTAGTTTTTGATGCGAGTATGAAGTCTAGTTCCGGCGTATCATTAAACGACATACAAATGATTGGACCTGCTATTCAAGGTGATTTAATTTCTATTTTATTACGTTTTCGCGAGAATAGGTATGTTGCATGCGCTGACATTGAAAAATTTTACAGGCAATTGAATATTGCTGAAGATCAGCGTGACCTGCAGCTGATCTTGTGGCGGGATGATCCCTCAGAGCCGCTGAGGGTGTACCGACTCAACACCGTGACGTACGGAACGGCATCCGCACCGTATCTAAGTTGTAGATGTTTAAAGGAATTAGCCAAACACTCGAATATTCCGTATGTAGCCGATACTATTAATAATTGTTTTTACGTTGACGATCTCATAGTTTCATCGAATTCTATATCCGAATTAGAAAATATTTGTAAAGAAACTAGTAGTCTTTTAGAGTCAGCTTGTATTAAATTACGAAAATGGATTTTTAGTCATAATTTAAATTTAATTACGCCTAGCGTTAATGAATGGCAAACGCACGATCTATGTTTACATAAAACTTGTAACAATAAAACTTTAGGTATCGGATGGAATAGTCTCGATGATTATATTTATTATTTCACGCAAATTATACAAAAGAGTGAAGTAGTGACAAAACGTATTATTTTATCGTGCGCTTCACAAATATACGATCCGCTAGGATTATTAAGTCCGTTTATTACTATCGCAAAGCATTTATTACAAAGATGTTGGTTGTTAAAATTGACGTGGGATGAATCGGTTCCTAACGAAATTTCGCAAATATGGGATAAATTTATAAATGGATTATCTTTTCTTAGTAGTTTACGAATACCGCGTCACGTTATGTGCATTGATCCAGTGCGAACCGAACTACATATATTTACCGATGCTTCACAGGTCGCGTACGGAGCTTGCGCATACGCTCGTACGATCAATGCAACAGCTGATGTCACAGTGCGCTTGATATGTTCGAAGGGTAAGATCGCGCCGACTAAACCTACAACTATACCTAGATTAGAGTTGTGTGGTGCGTTGTTAGGTGCACGATTATATTATAAGCTTATTGGATCACTGCGTTCAAATTTTGATAAAATTGTATTTTGGACAGATTCAACTATCGTTTTAGGTTGGTTAGGTATGCCTATTAATTTATTAAAACCTTATGTTCAAAATAGGACGGCAGAGATTCACGAGCTGACCAAGGAACATCCATGGCGTCACGTCGCAGGCAAGGATAATCCAGCCGATTTAGTCTCACGCGGGCAAAGTCTAGAAGCGCTTAGCTCCTCATCTTTATGGTGGGAGGGTCCGTTATTTTTACATAATGTACATTTTGAATTGCCCGAATTAAAACATTCCAAATTAATTAATTCAGATTTGCCGGAAATTAAATCTACAAATATTTGTTGTCACATAAGTAATAATTTAAACGATAATTTAATTATTTTTTCTCGATTTTCACAATATAATAGACTTAAACGCGCAGCTGCTTATGTATTACGTTTTATTAATAACGCGCGAAATAAAACTAATAAGTGGACAGGTTTATTATCAGTCGAGGAATTAAATCGTGCTGAATTAACGTTAGCAAAGTTGAGTCAACAGGAATCGTTTCCCGATATTTACTATGCGCTTAAAAATAATAAAAATATAACGAATATATCAGGCTACAATCAAATTTCTAAATTAAATGTATTTTTTGACGCAAATAATAATTTAATTCGTGTAGGTGGGCGTATTCAAAATTCGCCAAATTTTAGTTTTAATAAAAAATTTCCTATTTTAATCGCAGCTAATCATCATTTTTCACTTTTGCTTTTTCGGTTCGAGCATGAACGTTTACTCCACGCCGGGCCACAGCTTCTACTGTTTACGCTCAGAGAGATGTGGTGGCCGGTCGGCGGCAGAAACCTCGGTAGGAAGGTGGTACATTCGTGCATGCGCTGCGCACGACTGCAACCGACTACGGTCGCGCCTATAATGGGGAATCTACCGCAGGAGCGTCTGGACCCAGGTTATCCGTTTATACGTTGTGGTGTCGACTACGCTGGCCCAGTGTTCACGTTGAATCGCAAAGGCAGAGGTGCTAAGTTGCAAAAATCGTACATATGCTTATTTATATGTTTTGTTACACGCGCGGTTCACTTGGAACTTGTTAGCGATCTATCGTCGGAATCATATCTATTAGCTTTGAAACGTTTTATATCGCGGCGAGGTAAACCCGTGACTATCTTTTCTGACAATGGGAAGAATTTTGTCGGTCTCATGAATGAGTTCAAAAAATTTTTAGCTACCTGTTCTGATGAAATTAAAGCATATGCAACTTCGCAAAATATTAATTTTAAAATGATACCTTTTTACGCTAGTCATTTCGGGGGATTGTGGGAAGCTGGAGTAAAAAGCTGCAAGCACCATCTCAAACGTGTAGTAGGTAACGCACATCTAACGTTCGAGGAGTTTAGCACAGTATTGACCCAGGTTGAAGCTGTCCTGAACTCCCGTCCTTTGACCCATCTTTCCACAGATCCCAATGATTTCCTTCCACTTAGCCCTGCACATTTCCTGGTTGGTCGTCCGCTGACTGCACCTGTAACGGCTGAGCTGCTATACGACGTGCCTGAGCTTCGTCTCCCGAGGTTCCAGAGGGTGGAACAAATACGCCAGCACTTTTGGAATCGTTGGTCCAAAGAGTATGTCTCCGAGATGCAAACGCGAACCAGATGGCACCAGCACAAGGGGGAGCTCAAGGAGAACACGCTCGTTCTCATTAAGGACGACCGATTGCCGCCGTTGAAGTGGAGCTTGGGGCGCATCCACGCGACATATCCGGGGAAGGATGGAGTAGCACGAGTGGCCGACATTCGTACTGCAGACGGCATCGTGCGTCGGGCGTTCACTAAAATTTGTCCGCTTCCTTCACCAGATAGCTGATTCTTCGCTTCGTGGTCGACAGTTCGTTGGAACCAGCACGTTCCAAGGCCGGGAGCATGTTGCCGCAACAAAATCGTGCGGAACGGAGCGTTGCGACTGCGTCATCGCGTCGTCACGTCGCGGCGCCGTGCGATTGGCCGCGGATTGACCCCAATGTCCTCTACTACTTCGACTCGCCACGCAACCGCTGAGCAGGACACTCCCTCACTAAAAATCAACTGTACCAAACCGCACTCTGTGATTTTAATCAATAAACTTTATACGCGCAAGTTTAATTGTCTTCTTCTTTCGTCGTCAACACATGTGCTTCCAACATCGCCATACCTTTTTACTTAAGAGAATTAGAGCTGAAAAGTCAAGTCATTAAATAAAAAATAAAAATTCATACTTTTTATTACCAGTATTCAAGAATACTTAAACTAAAAATAATGGTACATTCATCTGCAATGTTATCGCTTTTCAATAAAATTTAATTAAGATTATTAATTGGTCTCTGTGAAACTTATTTTCACATTAATTTAGCAATTTACACTGACACTCATTTATTGAAAAGTCCCTTTGTAGTCCTTTAATAAATACTTTTGTTCTCAAAATTATATTGATTTAATTAAATTTAATGAAAAACGCTTTAATGCCGCAGTAAAAGTAAAATTATTATTATTTAATCCATTTATTGAAAGCTTCATGTAATTTCCCTTATAACAATTTTATTTCGGTACTATAACATATTTATTTGAGCTTTATCACAATATCCATTTCAAGAAAAGTAAATCAAAATTATTTTATAAACAAACCACAAAATTTTCAAACCTTTTAAAATTTCTGTCTAGGTACATTTAATTTCAGATATTTAAACCGAAAACCACTACGGATAAATCTTGGTCCAATGAAGAATTATTGTATACAACGGTAAAATTTATTTTTTACTTGAATAAAAGTCGTAATCTATACTAAAAAGCTGAAGAGTTTGTTTGTTTCTTTGAATGCGCTAATCTCGGGAACTACTCGTCCGGTTTGAAAAATTATTTCGGTGTTAGATAGCCCATTTATCGAGGAAGGCTAAAGCCTTTAGCCTAAGGCTATCATCACGCTAAGACCAACAAGAGCGGAGCTACGCGGGTGAAACCGCGGAGCACAGCTAGTAAAAAAGATTTATTTAAGGTCAATTGCGTAATATTACCATTCTTTATCCAATGTAAATTCACTGTTAATTTTATTTCTTTATCAGGAGCAAACTAGGTTGAGAAAAAGATTCAAAGTGACGTCACGAGGTAAACATCGATATGATTCCAATAAAGGAACAAAGGTGAGTATAATTACGTTTCTGATTATGAAACAATCTGTTCATTTAAAACAAATCCATAAGAAAGAAAGAGCTTGTTGTACCAAAGCTACATAAAAGAATTAAAATAAATCTACTTTTAAAGAACTTCATCAAAACAACAACACTATTTTAAAAAATTTCTGTAAAAACATAAGGGCAGAAAATTCTTTCATAGCTCATACATATTAAATAATAGAAAATAAAGGTTACATTTAATTATATCTAAAAGCAAAGTATATTATCGTTGAGATACTTATCGTCGACAAAAAGGCGAGAGATTATTTTATACAGAATTGCTTAGTCTAACAAGAAAAGGCTTTTAGATGCGGGGACTGGGAAACTAAGCGATTTCAGCGTTGTATAAGAGACAATTTAGTTCCTATTGTTATAAATTAACATACATTTTGGTCCTATTAAACGTAATGGTGAAATAATTTCTTGTTCTGTGTTTATGTGTCATGTTGTCTAAGATAGTTTTGAATTAGTGTAATTTAAATTAAATAATTTCAAATATACATTTGCTCAGATCCTGGCCTAGATACTTCCAGTTTTAAAAACTTGGTAACCGATAAATATATCCAGTTACTAACTCCACTACGTAAAAGAGAAGACAATCCTCAAAATCTTAGATAAAAGAAAAAAAAAGTCAAATCAATATACGGTTTGATAATACTTTTGGGAGGGAAAACAAAGCGTTGTAATATTATATAGCATATCAACCCTAACTTGTAGAGTGAAGCTGCTTATTTATTTTATTATTATTTATTAAATATTATTTGTTAGTCTGAAACAGTAGGTTTCTACGAACGACCGAGAGCCCAGAAATCAACTATTATGGATCTTGGAGACGATTTGAGAAGTGAATATTCACAATGGGAAAGAACGCACATTGAGAACTCTAAAGAAAATATAGTAAGTACATAATTTGATATTTATGGTGAGCATATCTTGTCATGTGCGATAGAATGTGGATTATTATTGTATGTTACTGAAATCATTGTGATGCAAAAATAATGAATGGTTGGGTAGGGTTCATTATTATCTATACATAGTTACTAGTTATTATTCTGTTTCTATACCCAAGTATATAAAACCTTTGAATTGAAGAGCAAAATACACCAAATATAAAGCTCATCTTAAAAATGTTCAATATCAATATTTTTCCGCATTTTTCACGATTCAAAAATACACACAATGTTTACATCAAAAATACGCAATTAAAAATTAAATGATAATAAATTTTGTAAATATGATGAGTGTTTAATTAAAAGAGTGAAGTGCTTCATGTAAAATAATTAAAATTATTTTGCCCTCTCAATTTATTTCATTACGGTGTTTTATTTACGTCAATTTAGGTTAAAATGAAATCTGTTGAATGTTTTTCCTGCGATAAATATTAATAAACACATTAATATTAGGTTAATTACTTCCGAAAATTATGTTAATTATAAAATTAATTATTGAGACTGATCATAAAAAGGTCGTTGTCTGTGACGCCACGTGGGTAGTGTTTATGAGCGGTGGTGACCACTTAACATTTAAGGACGCCCACCTGTTCCTTTATTTATTTATGACACTTTACAGTACAATACAGATTGCTTGCTTTAATATAATAAATCATGTTATTTCATGTCGGCAGGATCTATTATATGAACAACTGAACAATCAATCAGATTTCGACAGCACGGAAGACAAGAAAAAATGGGATAAAACGAAGGTAGGTAATAATTTTTGATTGATTTTATTATGATAAAAGGTGTGACTGAAGTAATAGAAAACAAATAAGAATGCAAATCTTCTTCATTCAACATTTCGGCATTCATAAACTAAGGATACCTATTATAGTGAATAATATAACTTTTTCACTAACCATAGTTTATTATCCTATACTTATCTATTAGCCCATTACCAGCTTTCAATCCCATCTATTTATTTAAAAATAAATATCTAAATTTTATTTTACATGATTTTTAGGTAGGTATTCTAATAAAGAGCAGCAAACTTAAAGCCTCTTTTTACCTGATATTTCCGTTCGCGGATCGAATTACGATATTAGAGAAACAACCTTTAAAAGTCAAATCAAGTATTGAATTTCATGAAATCTTCTCCCCTTCCATTAACAGAAAATTTATTTTATAATTGAAGTTGTGTTTTTTATTAATATATTTAGCGTTTTTATAAAAGCCTTACTGTTGTGTAGTTTCGCCCGCGGCGTGGAACCCTGCATTGGTTGCATCATTACTGGTATTGTCATACTAATTGGATCGCTCCATAGACCTATTGTGCTCACACAATGCACGATACCTCTGCATAATGAGAAAATCTTTCCCGTTAACTATCCAATAGTTTAACTGAGAATTTATGATGAACGTAGTTCAATGGATGGAAAAGTATTATTAATATCCGAGCTTTTGTTTCGCCCGGGCTAGAGAAAAGAATCAAAATTCATCATCATAACACATTCGGTAGTTTTACTAAATTGATCAACGAACTTGTCGCATCAATATGATTAGGAGATACTTTAGTAGTAAGGCATAATAAAAAAATGAAAGGGTTTAAATAATAATAAAACACGCAAGCTATGTATTCTTATAGTTAAAATGCTCAAAAACAAAGAACTTCACAAATCTTAACAAGATTCCTAACTTGAACAAAAAATGCTCGTTCAAAAAATATAACTTTTATTGCGAAATTCCTTTGTAATGTTGCCTCGAAAAATACGATATTTATTCAAGCTAAAGGTTGCTAAACATGAGAATTGTATATTAAAATACCTACGTTGAAAGGACTTTTGAGCGATACACGGTCAAAGGAAACCTACGCGCGTTTTAAATTTTTTTCGTTCCGAACTCTAAAATAAAAATATGTACGTGAATGGGCAAGATTCCAACCTGCTGCCAGTGATTGAAGCTTATGTCTGCAACCTTTTTTCAGCTGTGTGTTATTGTTTACTTAAAAAGATATCCGAATGCGGAATACGTGTCGAAAGACAAAATATGTAAAATATTATCTATGCCTATTTAGTCTATGATATGAGGTGAACCTGTGAGCTGAACGAACCGAACGACTGAATAAAAAAAATCGGTTCGAGTTTAATACTGCATTAAAAATAGTTATATTTATTTTTATTACATTGAAATAAAATTCAAATAGTCAAATATTATTTTAATGAAAATCGAAATTCTAAGGTAAAAACTTTTTACACAAAAACTTTTTTTACATCAGGCAGGTCACAAACAAAAAAAGAAACATTCGGTATTCCAAATTTAAACTCACAGCCTACATAACGAGGCGGCATAAATTTGTATCTAACGTATTTTAACAGGTAGCTCTGGATAAATTTCAATCCAAAATGGATATTCGTAAAATGCGAAGCTCTTATCTACAAACAACATACAATGTTCTGCCGCATTACAAAAATAATTGGCGTAGAAAAATGGGAAAACAGGTGAGTGTTCGAGTTATTACCTTTTTTCATTTTGTATCAATTTTATTAGAAGAAACATTTGGTACAAAGATACATATTAAAACATTTCTCCGCAATAGGAATGTATATCAATATTGCCATAAATAACCTTCCCTACAAAAATTGCGATTTTATATCCATATAATTCCAAGCTACTGTTTACATTTAAATATTGGTTACTATTATACAAATTACAAATATATAAACGAGACATAGTTTTGGTTTTAAAAACAAAACATTTATCTATAATACATCTAAAACATTTAACCCATAAATCTAATCATGAAAAACTTCACAGCAAAACAAATTAACGGTCGAAGTATTCGGTTTCATAAACGTTGCCAGCTGCAAGAAAATAGTAGAAAAAACTAAACCAGCTCTCTACCAGATACGTGAGTATTAATTTATTTTTTATCTCATTTCCATATATTCAATTAACGATATTCTTTTTGGCGCAGAAAATGGGAATGAAGTTATATGCTACGCGAGTGAAAATCGCTTCGTGACCGCGGTAAGTTTATATTGAAAACTTAACTAAAAATTCTGCTAGTATTAGAAATACGTTTATGCAATTAAAGCGTTAATTAGAACATGTAGACCGGGAGATATTGACACAAAATTTCGAGTCATTTGTAACAGGATGGCGCGGGCGGTTCTACAGGGGTCTTAGTACGCAATGACAAAAAGAAAAATGATGGTGTGAACGCTGGTACCGGCGGCTTAGTCGCGTGGGCGTTAGTCGAACTCGTCGGAAAATTAATAGCGAAAGTCAAACGATTTGTAACACAAACAATTTAGAAATTACCGATAGCCCATAAAAAAGAAGTAGGCGGTAGTGTCATGCCATACTTTTCCGGTGTGACTTACAGCCCGCCATACCGACGCGAATGTGTTGATTTAAAAAAAAAACAATTCAACCATTTGTACCAGGCTAACTTTTGCACAGGTAAACATCGTCGTGCAGCCATTTACGAAAATCGCCATGCCATACTTTTCGGACGATTCCAAATGGTCGCCATACCGCCGAAAATCTGCAAATTTTTTTTTCTCGCCGAACTTAAAGTAACTTATTGTTTCAAACAACGATTTGTGAACAACAATGGTCGATTAAAGTAAACTCATGCTTTTATAATACTAGTCGGTATAAATATGTATCGGCACTACTTTTTATAATTAAATAGGTACGAAATGTTACAATATTACGAAAGAGTAGATACTCTTGTTTATAGTAACTAGTAGATACTAGTTACTATAAACATAAAACAACGCCATGTGATATTTTACACATACTAACAATTTACTTTGGAAATGATTATCATAACATTTTTGTAACATAATAAACGTGGTTTTACACACATCGTTTGCGATCATATTTCGTGTGAGTGGTTTTACCTCTTTACAAAGTGAAATGTTATCGTCGCATTTACAAATTTTGGTGAAAATATAAATTAAATATGTTGTAGCTACACTGGAATGTGACATTCGTTATTTTTTCGGTTTCTGAATTCATTACAACAATTTATTTCTTTGCGTAATGTTATAGGTACCTACAGAGAGTTCTTTGATACAAAAGCGCAGATTTATAACAATAAATATTGTAATTGAAAAATATTATAATTATGATTAAAATGTGTTTAAAATCACATTATACCTTTATTACTATAAAGTACCTTCTAAATTACAACCTATTTAAAACTATTAGATAGGGATAATATAATACAAGAATTACATATTCCGGTCACACCCATCTTTGTCATTGTTGATTATATCGTTTTAATATTTAATATCATTCATTTAACAAAATTTAATATTATAAATAATCACTATAAAAAATAAAAACAGCAACCTACATCTGCAGCATACCAACTCCATAAAACTTTATTACAATTAATTTTAATAAATGCCCTCCTTAACCACCAAACAATATGAAACGCGAAATATCCCGCCTAAATAATACAAGTTAAACTACTTAAAACATTTTTCACAATTTTAAAACATTCCCAACTCTAAACCGTGTTAAAGTTTAACGTGCGGTGCAATCTATTATACTACTTTATACGGCCAAACCTGAAATCTAGCGTAAAATTTACGAGTAAAGCATTATGTTGAAATGTACACTGTTTTGGCTTTGCACCAACAGGATTTGAATATTAAACTTTTAATGAATACATTACTTTGGGTGTACTTAAGTGTCCTACTTTCAGCACTATCATTAAGCGTCTTGAACTCAATTGGTTTAAGCGTTATTGTTTAGGATTTTGTATGGAAATATTTAAAACGTTTGATAAAAACTAAAATGTTTGATAAAATAAGCACGTCGTCAAGTTAAACAGTAGCACAGCCAGTAGTCACCAAGAGCTTCTTTTAAAACAAACAAAATAATTTAGTTTAACCTAAGTCTATAGATTAGAGGCTAAATTTAGTTTAAAGTCCAGGAAAAATACTGTTGTAGTTAAAATATTGGAAATAATAATGTATTTTTTTTTTTTTTTTTTAATTATTTTTCAATTGTACTTTATAAGAAGAGAGCGGCTGGTAGTGATTGAATAAGGCCAACCTAAGAATTGTACGTAGTGAGTTGGCTAGAAGAAATTTTAATTTAATTTATTTATTTCCATGTTTAATTTAATTATCTAGCTTCAAATATTTACTAGGTACCACAGTAATTTACCAGAGACCATTTTTGTTGTACTTGTATGATTCTCGTATTAAAAAAAAATATCGACAAAATATATATTTGTTTCAAAAGAGAAATATTTATTTCGTGATCGTAAATAAAGACAGTCTATCCTCTTTGAGGCCGATAGTTATACCTATAACAGCAATTAAGCTTATCCAGTGGTCTTAATTGGTTCGGAACGCTATGCGATATGAATAAAACAGTGACTCTCGAATTTTTCAAAACTTTACGTATAAAATTTATTTATGGAGAATTCGTTTCAGTGGAGTAAATTTCAGTGAAAGCGAAAATAGAATTGTGCTTTAAATTTTCACTAGAAGCAGTTACATAATTTTTAAAGAAAAAAATATTGTTCGATATTCTTTCTTCATAAAAAAGTTAAGAGCTGATCGTAACGTGTCGTAACTAACGAAATTTATGTGCCCAAAGAAGTCGATCCTATATTTTCTTGTAACAATTTGTTTTCCAATTGAAGATTACGTACGTAATTCATAAAATGTCATGAGCCCTCTTCACAATCGAAAGCATTGGCCCATCAAATGATCTTCGATGTTTGCTGCCATTACGGAGATTATAAATAAACATGTACAATGACGGCCGATCATAGACATTTAGGCTCCCTACACAATCGTGATTGCCTCTATTCGCCCAACGCTGTCCATTGTGAAGAGGGCCCTTTACATTATCGATTGAACCTTCAAAATGGCCACCAGTATTTTTTGTATCAGTTCACCAGAAAAATTACATATTGAACCCAAATAATATACCTACATAATATAACCTAACCAAGATTATATAAGCTATAATACATACTACTAATAAAACTTAAGAAAGATATGTTATAGGAGGATTCCGGGGCACCAGCTATAAGTCATGGGCACCTGGTCGCTGTCACGGTCGGCGGGGCGGAGTCCGAAGGCGACGAAGTAGCTATCGGTATGAAAATCAGCTGCTATTGCTCGTGGATTGCGGAACATTTACCGTAAGTACCCACAATCCACATACATTGGAATAGAGTTCTTTTTGTGCCATTTATTTCAAAAACAGTAGAATATGGTAGAACTATAATACTCAGTTGTTTGTGCGTATAATCCGCGTTATTAATCGGACTGCAGGCATAAAAAACTGAAGAACAAAAGTTAGGCTGTATTAAGAAGAAATGAAAAAATATCGAATTATAAATGTGATGAAAAAATTAAATCGAATCAATTCATTATGTTAGTATGTATCAGTGTATTATGTTAGGTTGTAACATTAATTCTAAATCCTAAGCAATATTTTTCATTTTCAAATCTTATTTCTGTTATTTATGAAAACGTAACGATTGCAAAATATATAGACTCGCATCCGACATGGCAGTAACGATTTGAACGGGATTTCTCATGACAGGCAAATGGATAGCGTTCGTTTAGATTCCAAACGGTAAACCGATTCGATAACTTTTATCGAACCGGAAACTATAATTATCGTATCTATGAATCATAAAATTGTAAAAGAACTGTTGTTTATTGAAATAATATGTTATTTGTTTTTAAGAATAGCATATTAATAAAATATATTATGTGTAATCATGTAATTGCACTGAAGTTATTGTAATACAAGAAAGCACTTGTAATCGGTTACCGAATACCTACGTTTTTTTAGCGCAAGCTATAATAAAATATTATAGATTTACAGCAAGATTAAGTAATCAAAATGTTTCAAACACTACAGCGAGCATTGAGATATCTCTGTGTATTTAAGTGCCTATTGTAGTCATTTGTTAGCCTATACTAACTACTTACTTATTAATAAAAGTTAAATAATTATATTTTCAGTGATGGTGGTCCTCTAATGCAGTGTTGCAACAATTGCTGTGATCCCGCCGTGGTTCGTTATTCTGAGCAAAATCGTGAAGAAAGGCGAAAGCGTCGGAAAAAGAAAAGGAGGCTATAAAATAATTATTTGTGTTTCTTTTTTTTATTTTATCCCGAGACGGCGAGACCATACCACATAAATATAAATAAATAAGTACGTAGGGCTTTGTTGTATCAAAAAATAATCATATTAATGTTGTGCACAATATTTGTTATGCAAAAAACAATGTTACAACCGGCAGCAGACTGAGCAAATAATGTTCAACTAGCGCTGATTTTCATCTTTGAATACATAACAACTTTTTTCGAGTGTATAATATAAGAATTATCTATTGTTAAAATTATCTTACCTTCTGAAAACTTATTTCGCAGCTTCCTGATATTGATAAATAATAACGAAACAGGAAAACGTTCATATCTGTTTATAGCATCAGCTTCGTTAATAAACTCTAAAACATGCTCCAAGTAAACGAAAAGTTTCAAAAATATTTTCCTTATTTGAATTCAATTTATGCAAATAAGCTTACAGTGCCTTGTAATAAGATTTATGGCGACAGACTAATCCACTTGTAATCCGCTTTGTGCCCTAAACAGGAGAAAATACCTTATCTAATAAGATAGATAAGACGTGCAATTTTGTCTTCGTTCTTTTTAAGAGCGCTTGTGATGATGTTATTAGATATTTTTAGTATTTCGATGGTTCATTTTGTGATATTGATCTGGTATCAATTTTTGTATAAATTTAGGTAACGAACACAAAGCTGTGTTCATTCTGTTTCCAAAATAAGTAAAAGGTATACTGGATATTTAAATGTCTGGAAGTTGAAATATAATATTATGTAGGTAAACTACTTTATTAGCTTTGAAAATGTAGAGTCTTCGAATTTTACAAGTTTGTGAATATATAAAAATATGAAAATGTGTATGTACCTACTCATATTATAATTATTAACACAAGCAATATTAAATATTTGCCTACATTTTTCTAATAGTGAGTATCCGCTGAAGCAATAAATACTATCTTCACAGAATGTATCGTCAAATCTCACAATTGGCTCGTTTCACCTTCAATAAGGTTTCAATAGATATTGATTATTCCCTGTAGTCACCATTGTGCTGTTAGTTTCCAAAAAGCACAATAAAGAATTCGTACGTATATCGTTTAAAAAGTATTTCTATTATCTCCCTGTAAATTTGACTGTCCCTATTAATACAAGTGTGTTTCACGTACCTATAGGTACTTTGTTTCGTGCGAATTAATTGTCAATCATTGACAATTATATTTATTTAAATTATACTTTTATTTGATTGAATCACGTAAATAAAAATCTTAATATATATAAATCTCGTGTCACAATGTTTGTCCTCAATGGACTCCTAAACCACTTAACCGATTATAATAAAATTCGCACACCATGTGCAGTTCGATCCAACTTGAGAGAAAGGATAGTTTAAACATGTAGGTACCACGGGCGAAGCCGGGGCGGACCTCTAGTATATTATAAATTAGGCCAGACAAAACAATAGTTATTGTCGCTACTGAAACTAAATGCTCAATAAATCCTCACGTAATTTACCTAGGTATATAGTCCATTCTTCAAATAAATGAAAAGATTAGGATTTTTGTATAGATTAAAATAGAATATTTATCTATCCATTTAGTTCAAAAAGTCAGTTTAGACGGGATTTAATTCGGGTCGAATTTACAAACCCGCTTGTTCGGTCTTCAATCACGCATTATTATTGTTTTCTATTGTTTTTATTAAACTTTGTCATTTCTGGGAAATACCCAAATGGCAACTATAGTTGTGGATAACTGTAAAGAAAATTTAAGACCCCTCAGAGAATAATATTATTCCAGGAAAAGAGAGGCTTCTCGACTATTCAGTTTCATTAGAACGGTTGGCACGTTTTTTCGTTGGACAGTAATGGGTATCATAAATTGACGAATTAAATTCACTTGCCTCAAAAGAATTGATGTTTATGGAAGTAAGATATGAATGACAAGGATTTGAGACGAAAATAATATATATATTATTTTTTATAACTACGCGTCCGTACCAACTATCAATGGTAGGTATTATACTCCTTAGTCCTTACTACCTACATAATATATGAACGGCATACAGTTTTTGACTAAATTATTTTATAAATTGCTATAAATTACATAATTATTTTTGTGAAAATAATAATAACTAGGGATGTAACGATACATGATTTTGCCGATACGATACCGATACCGATATTTGTAGTAATGTATCGGCGATACCGATACCGATACCGATATCGATGGCTTGGTAGAAAAATAAATAGTGAATTATGCATAAAAAGTTACCAACATTTAACAGAGACAACTGTTAATCGTATTCTTTTAAATAAAAATGCCAAATCAAAAAACAACAAAACCATTTATTTTAGTAGGTATAATTATTTTACGAAGTCAGTTAAACTTTAAGTAATACACATACAATCAGTACCTAATAAAAGTTTACTATTCTGCCGTCCTTTAACTAGAAAGCCGTTAAGCCCAGGAAGTGAGTTTCGAGTGAATGGCAAAAAACACGGAAATCGTTATTTCTTAAAAATTATGACACTTACAATAATTATTGTGAGATACATCGATCGACATTTAATTATATTATATATAAATATTAGTTTTTACCCAGAAACTGTTATAATTTATTTTTAAATTCACTTTTTCTTGTTTAGTTCAGCATATTATCTGAAAATTTTAACTATTTACTGGACAAGACGGCCGTTCACATACCATAGCGACTTTTTAGCTAAGTAATTTAGTATTTTTATTTTCATTTTGTGATTTTTTTTTATTTAGTAATAAAATGCTTACCTAAAACGTCGTTAAGCTACTATAACTACTTTTAAGCTATGACTTTCGTTTTAATTTAAATTTCAAAAACTTTATAATCAGCGTTTAAGGGCTTTTGGATGCTTTTGTACTATGATTCTATATAGTTGTACTAAATTTTAATCTTACTTATGTTAAAAATTTGCTGCTGTCTGAGGCTTTGCTCTCGGGAATTACATCCTCTAGGTCAACCAATGGAAAGGAAAAGGATCAAAAGCTTTTAGGTTTAAGTATAAAGGATTTAAACACTATCTAAATTAATGGTTTTAGCGTCTTATTGTGAGTAACAAGTATTATTATTATTTATACTTCTCTTTCTCGGTTACAGAGACAAATCAGAGTCTAAACAGAGAAGTACGATTGAAAGTTCGCACTGTCGTAACCATTACCACACCATTACCTACCATATTTTCGTAACTTTGACTTGTTATATTTTCCGTAATGTAGCTGCTAGATTGTTTAAAACTTAGTAAACCTGATCAGAAACAATACGTCTTGTAAAAGAAAATCAAAAACAATCGGTACTCTGCTTGGGAGCGACATTATTTCATCATCACTCTCATCCCCAAAACTGATGCATCACCAGAATCGGATAACTGCCTTTTAGCTAAAAAATGAGGGTTAGCTGCTTTGTAGCTAAGCAAAAAAGTGTTATTAGAATTTTTCCTAAATAAAATTACTTAACTAAAAAAGCGTTAAGGGCGAGTAACTGCAAATAAGGTAAGGATTTCCATTGGAATCGTTATATGAAAGCATATCATAAAGCAGTTATAGTCCTTTTGCGTCCCTATAGTCAAGTATAATCTGATAACGTACTTTTAGTCAAGTAAAAAGCTAAAAAATAATTATTAAATCTGGCGGTTAAGGTACTTTAAAGGAAATTTAGCGAAGTAGTGTTGGTTAGACGCTTTCAAGTTATGGAATCGCTGAAAATTGTGTTACTTAACGGCTTACAATATTTTCATATATTTATAACTATTAATGATTCTTAGACAGAAAGATAGAGAATTCTGAACTCTATCACCCTACATTTAAAACTGAAAATTGACCATTTGAGGGTTAACGGCTTTTTAGTTAAAGGACGGCAGTATTGGTAGAGTTTTTTCAGAAAACAAAGTGCGCACGCGCGGGCGGCCTCCCGCATCGTTCATTGGATTTTTTAATTAATTGATATCAAAAAAATTGGTTATTTGTAAAGTAGGTTTACGATCGAGATGTTTACGTGATAACATAAGTCATAACAGTGGCAGCGCTCGAGATGAAACGGGATATCGGTCCGTCTCTCTCTCGTTATACTTGCGATCGCGCTCGTGAGGTTTTGGTGTGACACAAGTTTATGAACATGTCATGTTTAAATCTTATATAAAAAATGTACTTGTCAAGAGAGCCTATTACAGTATTAAGGAATATATGGAAGATAAAAACCCATGGAGGGTTGTCGCGTGAAAACCACAGGACAGTTCTTTGGCATATTATGATAATATATTATGATATTACTTAGGTAATTTGTAAAATTGTAAATCTGACATGATTAAAAAGAGCAACTATGGAGTTTCTTGCCGATTCTTCTCCGTAGATACTGCTTTCCGAATCGGTGGTAAATGTTAAAAATATGTACTTAATGACGTTTCAAAAGTGCTTCTAGAAGAAGTCTAATTGAATAAATAAATGTTTGAGTTTGAGTTTGAGTTTGAGTCACCCGACTAAAACGATTTTAAAAACGTTATCACGTTAAAAATTAAAAAAAATTCAAAATTATTTATTTCTTTCCTTTACATAAACAAATTTGTGATTGGAACACTCCTAGTAAGCAAATAAAATGCTTGTGTCAGGAGGTTCCGCTCTTCCTCAACACTATTACAGAAACAGAAATAAAACAATATGAATGAATACAATGCAAAAACATAAAAGAAAAAATTTAATAAAAAAATATCGGTATCGGTTGATTTATTATCGGCGATACCGATATATCGGCTTGCCGATATATCGGCCGATATATCGGTATCGGTATCGGTATCGTTACATCCCTAATAATAACTGTCGAAAAACTTGAAACACGATAAATCAAGACTGTAACTATTCCTTGATAAAATTATAATTTGAAATGTTTGAATACATAAATATTTTTCTGTTTAATTTATTATTCTGATAAGTTAACTGAGTTTAGTAAAATTAAATATTTAGTAGGGATAGGTAGATATTTATCAAGAATGGTTCGCCTCGACCTCGAGGCTTATTCTACTGGAATTCTTGGAAAATAATTTATGTTAAAATATCTTCCTGTGAATAAAATATCAACAAGTCTTTCATGTTTTGCTTTCTAGTATTTAACAATATGTTTATTACTTAAATTGTTACACGTGTCATTTTTATTTTACTTAATTATTCACCCTGAATATATTGAGTAAAAATGTAAGTTCAACAAGAAATAGCATATAAGATGTTATTTCAGAATAACTCATAATATTGTAGATGTAATGTTGGTACCTTTATTACTGTCACTGAACTCGAATACGACTTTGATTATACCTTGTTCAAGTCACAACGCCGAAACAGATAGAACTTTCGAAGACAATACGGCACTAACTCAACATAGATTTGGGCACATCTTGTCCACAATCCTACACCAATTAGCTCAATAATCTCAGGTTTAGAGACTTAGGCAACCACTACACACCGGCTTCACAGGGTTATGTAGGATGTGCCCGGGCTGTGGTAATTGCCGAGTAATCCAGGCTCACGGGTGTCCCGCTATAATTGAGATGAACATACCTATTAACGGTGTAAGAAACATCATTTGTACTTGACGGATTATCCTCTTTATCTCGCTATTGAGTTACATAATATGTAGGTAGTTATCAATAAATATACCAGTATAATCTGTATTGGATAGTTGATTAGATATTGATTAAAAGGTTAATATTATGCAGTTCAAATTAAACATGGATGTATCATGTAGTTCAAATTTATCATTACAATTAATTTTGATATGTATTTTGCTAATATGTCAGTTCTCTAAATCGTAAAGTATAAATCTACTCTATTAGGAATTCTATAGGAATGAATGAGATTCAGTCGTAAATATAACTTCAATCATATTAAAACAAATCTTAAAGTTAAAACTATTTTATGTCCTTAATTTAAATGCAAGATAATGTCATCTATTAGCACGACATTCACGACATTAAATGTGACACAGTTACAGCATTACTATGTAAAACGTTAAATTATATACCGTATAAATTTACTCGCTTTGTTGCTAGAATATTCCGCACATTGTAAGTTTGATATAGTTACAGTACTTGGAACTTTGATTGTACCACTTGAAACTAGACATACGTCTTGTACAAATTTTAAGGCGTAGTTTATTCGAAGGCGTGCCAAGAGCAATATATTTTAGTGCCAAAACATCTAGCAGTTATACTTTATCCATGGAGGGTACTTGCAAATTGAAAACAAAATTCTTACCTAAGAAGCTTAAATTCCATTATATATTAAACTTTATTCTCTCAAACCAGCCATTTCTTTTTTACACACTGACATTTATCTATAATATTACATAGATACCGTACACAATGTTTAGAAATTTCAATCTATAAGATAAACATTAAAATATTCTATCTAGAACATTTTTTCCCGAGGGAATTAAATAATTTTTATTCTTCCGCCCACTATCAATAAGCATGAAATAATATAGATTTAAGCTCTAGAAAAGTGTTCATATTTTTCCTATGGCGTACAAAACCAAGTACGGATTGCACTATGCACGCCGTCTTTCCATATTTTCTACATAAAAACGATCGAATAGCGAACTTACAACTCCTTATAAACATGCTGCAATATTTACAATTCCATAGTAACCGCATTGAATACGATATGTGCATAGACAATACAATATATTATATTATGAATTCAGACGTACGATTCTTTATAAGAATTGAAACGCCTGTCACGCGAGATCAGCGCTTATACCGGAAGAAAAGGAATAGAAATCACGTAGAATATTCAATTTTAAGTTTTCTATTGAATTTATATAAGATGTGCAAACGCTAGGACGAGAAACAAGTGCTTGCTTTGCGAACTGGCTACTAAGCGTGTGGATGTTCTCGAAAGTTCCTACTAGAATAGAAGGTATGATGGATTTATTAAAGTAATGTTCTCTTGTAAAGTCAAGATACATTTCGTGTTTGTTTTTTATACTATTAAGCAAAAAGCTATTACCAAGTTAGGTGTGAAAGGGATAAAAAAACATACAGGCGTCATTCAACGTCATATTTTCTTGTTACAAGTTAATGTTCATACTGAAATCTCCAGTGTATTAGATATAAGCTTCTTGCCTTCAAGTAATACGACACCTTTTAGTTCTAGAATGAATGTCAATTTCGATATCAGCCTAAGCTTAGCAGATAAAGCCACAGAAAAATAAATAAAATCATACAGCCAGATGTTTAATGTAAATTTGTGCTAGAAAAACCTACTTTTTTATTAACATTGCTTCAAACTTTACGTTTACACCCATAAATAATATCATACATAAACAATACAGCAAAAGCTCAAGTATCTGATACAGGATACTAGCGCGAGCAAAACACAATACTATCAGGGAATAGAATGCAATAATGCACATATTGAATTCAATATTCAATTGAAATAGAGGACTTTCATCCTCCAATGGGACAGCAATTCGACACACGACACGTTGTTGATATAAAGGATCGATATATACTAACTAGAGGATACCAGTTGGTCAACAGCAGAGTTTTGTGGTACACTTTTGAATTTTTTATTATAACAATTTAGTGATGTAAAGTTTACTTGTATCTGTAAAATAGGAAAAACTAAAAGTGACCTCTTCTGAAACTAAAGAGATAATCTCTTGCATCTAGAAGTTGATAGTGTAACAAACACTATCAACAGTGTTGTAATTTTCCATCGATCAGTAATGGAAATGTCATCTTCACATCAGAATAAACCAAAACGAATTTTAAGTGTGATGTACTTTCTGAAGCTTACTTTTCACATACATACTACATATTCAATGCATTTAAAAATAAATTTCAAAATATCTCATTTAATTGTGCAGTCGAGCAATAAATATTAAATATATGTTTGTATTTATTGAGTTTCCAACTGTTATTGTAACATATCAGTTTGATATTGCAACTGGATAACTTTCTAAGAAACTCCAAACAAGAAAAGTAGTGACTTCGCACTTCTACAAGTTATTTAAGTTTAAGAAATACTGCAAAAGGCGCATGCATTCCGGTACAATTGCCTCTTTTAAAATTTCAACTTCACAATTTTATTTACGACTCAATTTAAATTTCGCTGCCTTGTTAAGAAGAATTTATACGTAAATTTTACTCCAATTTATTTACTTTTCTATCATTTTATTTGAATAACACTAACAATAGAGTTTTATGAATAAAAACTGCAGCTTTTTAAATGCTACACGATATTAGAATAATTTATTTTCTCCAGAAATATCTACAACGTTAAATCATGAAAATATTACAAAAATTTACAAGGTTGGACAAAATTTAAAGTGACGAGTTTAATTAAACAAAATGCAAACCGACAATATGCAAAAATACTACCTATCTGATTTAAAACTGCTAGAAGAGAAATGTTCAAGAAAAGTATTTAAACATAATGAAGAAAGAAGTTACCGAAGCGTTAGTTCCAAAAGAGCTATATATCTTAATTTGTTAGAGTTCAAGCTGCAGATAAATAGCCCAGTTTCGTTTATTCGTTAACTTGAAAAGAAAAACAACTAGTTATTTGACTACGCAAATTGAAGCTGCAAATACTTGTACTTCGCAGAATTTTCCATTTATAGCAAATAATGTGAAAAATGGATACTGAAAGATAAATATAAATCTACTTATTATAATTAAACATGTGTTGAGCTTTGATATGTACTGCAAGGTTGTAGTTATTTTATTAACCACATTGGCTAACAATTAGTAAATCATAGTTTGAACACCATAATATACACAGAAATGCCATGATCACGAACCGATTGGACACCACCCGTCACGCGAAGGTCTGGCATCATTTTGATTTTCAAGTGTAAAATATTCAAATGCCAGTTTTATCCAGTAACTTTATTTAAAGATGCCTTACTAATGCTGAAGGGGACCCACTCCTCGGCAAAATATCAGAAGGTATTTGTATATTTTTATCAGAAAACGTCAATAATAGAAATGTGATTAGATATTATTCGTTATTTATTAAGGGATAACTTAATATGCTTTCTTTTATTTGTTATTTTATATATTCTACTACTAACCTAAAATAAATAAATGAATCGTCGCCTACACAGTACGACAAAATTACAAGGATTTGTGACCACATCAAAGAGCGTTTACATTCAGCGAAGCAACCATTTAGTTGTATGTTTGCGCAGCTCCCACTAATGGGGTATCTAAACTTGCAATATATCGCAAAGGCTTTTATTGCAAGCTGAGATTATTTAAACGGCGGCAAAGAGGGTAATAATTCTACTCGCTCCTCCTTTAATATATTTTACTGTTTTGATTCCCTCATAAATTCGGGCTTTAAAGTATTATATTTCTTTTATATTTTTCACTTCGTTATCTTTCATTCGGAGAGTATCATGGTCCGTAAGAAGATTATGTTCCTCGTTAATTTTTATTTATTTTTAGACTAATTGTTCGTAGTGAATTCGATATTTATTTTCCCAGTAGGTCGTGCAAGGGTATTATGAATTTACTGATTTGTATAAAATTATTAAGATTCCATATTCGTATAAAAAGTTTATAGAGAATCAAATACCTAGTTAAAACAAGAACCACACAACAACAACTTTATTTAGAAATTAGACGCTTAAATATATTACCTATCTCAAAGGCTTAAATTAACTTTAATAATAAACGAATATGTTATGTGAGCTTATCCAGATTAAGTTTTAAAATAAAAACAACTTCACAAATACACAGGCACGTAATAAAAACACGCTAAAAAGGTCATAACACTCTGAAAGTTCTATCAATTCATCCCAATATACGAGTTGCTTGTTCGTATTATAAAAGAGTAGTATTAGCTTGAACTTTTCCTATTTAACACAGCTCCGGGTGTTGGAAACTCTCGCCATTTGCTCTATAATAAGACGAAATCCTCAACAACACATATTCGAAAATATTCAGCAAACTTAAATTAGGTGCGCATTTGTTTAAACTTTTTAATAAATTTGAAACATGTCTTTCAGAGATACTTTTAAAATCGCTTTACAGATTCAACGCGAGTCTCGAGACGAATTGTTTCCAAACATATGTTGCGGATTGAGGGAACTTTAGATGAATACACAGAAATTCCATTTAAGAAAGATATCTTGCTATTTCTGTACACATTTTATTTATACCTTTATTTCGTTAAAGAACAAACGTATTCCCAATACAAACTCAATTTATCATCGATAAAAACAGGAACTAAAAGCTCATGAAATATTCAGTCCTAAAAGAAAAGTATTTACAATAACGTGAACGTGGTCATCAGGGATGAAACTTTCTATTACCATTCTAAGAATTCAACCTTCCGGTAGGTAGGTATTAATGCCTATTACAGTTAAAATATTCCTTTTATTACGAAGTAAAATAAAACATTTTGAACATTAAAATATAATAAGTGCGTTTTATTTATCACGGCGTGATTTGATACACGATTAAATAATCGAAATTTCGTTGCACATTATTTTTATTCTCTATCTCCAAAGTAATCATGTAATTTGCATGGTCTATGACAAAGTATAATCTTCATGAAAAGCTCCTTATTCTATGTATTATGTAGGTTAATATACTAGCAACCATAAACGTTGAAGAACCGTGCAAATAAAAAGGTTTCCAGCTTTGTTTTATCTGCGGTGCATTAGGCACTGATTAACGAGCTCACGTCGCGCTCTGGCCGCAGCATTTTATTGAGAAAGTGATTCTAGACTCCGTTCCTAGCGCTATTTGATCTCGGCGTGTAGCTTAATGCTTTGCACAAATCAATTCCGACCCTCCCTCTTTATCAGCGCTGTCCAATTTATTTAATTTAAATGCTCTGCTTTAGTTTAAATTAAAATTTCAATTCGTAGAAATTGCAATATTATTTTGTACAGTAAAGATTTATATTAAAACCGTATAAAAAGGGACTCAAATCCATTTAAAATATTTTTATACTATTTACTTATATGTAGGTATTAAGACTATAAGATATTTCTTAAAATCATACAAGCAATATCACAATACAAGTTTATTAAAAATTATTTCTATTTTCTACTACCTATTCGAGAGCAAAGTCGATAGCGTTAATTTTAATTAACGCGAATGCTAATAAAAAGACTTGTGTGTATTTAACCTAATTCATCTTGCCTCGTATACATAATGCATAACAAAATTGCATATAATAAATCGCCAATCCCAACATTGCATATTAACCATGCAATACAATTACGAATTCAATACACCAGAGCTAATGCATGAAATTTTGTACATGAATATTAACTAGTAAAATATCTGTAATAGCTAACCAACTATTCCAATAACTTTGCTAGTACACGTGTAGGATTGGAGTTATATCGAGGATGTCGTAATAACGAAATGGACGCCCTTGTTCATCGCATATTGCACTATACTGAATATTAAACATTTCATAATTTGCATTTATGGCCGAGTTTCAACTGGACTTCCTGGTATCATTGTTATTCGTTGTTACAGCCTTGAAGGTTTTCTGTTGTGCTTATAATTTTCGATCTCGTTTCGTTTCATAATTGTTATTAACTTATATTTAAGCTAACTAACTCGTCTTCGAGATTGGGGAAGAATATTGAAATGACTTTTGGGGACGATTTTCCTTAACACAAACATAAACTTGTGTTAAGGAAAACCAAAAGAAAAGTTACGCTTTGTAATGACAACATTACTTGGAACCGCTTAACGGTCTATATTCATGGCTTTATTAGGATTTATTTATTTTTAAAGAAATCTTGTAGGGATGATGTCTTCCTTTACATAATAACACGAGTCATGTCACGGGCAAAGTGTAGTATATTACACATCATGAATAACTCAATTTGATAACCAAATTTAGTGAGCAAATATCCCATGGTCCGTGGAAGGACGTGGGTTTCTATAAAGGATAATGTTGGGAGAGGGTTGAAATATAAATAATGCGTGATAAAATCACGCGTGACGGAATAGTTATAAATTTATTTAAGCAATGTACTTTATTGTTTAAGGTATAGAGGAAGTTATTTCTCCTGCTTCTCTATTTTTCATGGAAAGTTCCTGAAAAATAAAGCTGATAAATTAATTAATATCTCAGAACAATTTGTTATCTACTAAACTATAGATATATATATATATATATATATTTATGAATGAAAAACATACTTCGATTGTTTACTCGTAGATACAGTCCATAATTCTGTCACGCAATTTCTAACGACTGCTAGAACGCCAAAGGGTTTTAAAAATATTTTTAAAATCTATAAAGTATTTAATGAAAAATTAGCGCGTCGCAAAACATTCGGTGATATTGTAAACACGCCAAGGGTAATAAAAATGTAAATTACTTATACAAAGCGCTCAAATAGCTCGCTGAGGACAAGCTGTAGTGAATCTATTCATTATTCACATCAAAATCTTAGCTGTAAATTGCAGAAACAAGATTTTACTTGGTAATTTTTACTCAAAATTAAAAAGACTTTAAAATATACTAGAGTATAATCAAATCTGTACAAACACGTTTTCAAATTAAGGGATGAAAATTAAGATTTGTATTTCTTTTTTTCTTGCAATTGTAGTATTTGTTTACTAATTGAAGAATTGTAAATGTCGTATTTTTTCTGAATAAATTATTACCTATTATAAATTAAATTATTGATTTTTTATAAGGGAGTATCTACATTAAACAATATCAATAATTAATTTATCATGTCATAACACAGTAATATAATATCTACTAAGTAAGCAGTCTTAATATGTCTCTTATTGAGGACATATTGTCTCTTATAACTTAGTTTTCAACAAACACCCAACAAAAGAGTTTCTTGTACAAGAATAAACTCACAAACTACCGACCCGGTAGAGAATAAAAAGGGGATGAAATAATAATGACCATGAGTGCTTGAGAGTGCTATTTTGTAACCAATCTTCATTTTACCGAAACTATGTGGTAGGTGGGTATGTACTAAAGGAAATAAATAATGAAGTACTAAAACCGGTAATAAAAGTGTCAGTTACCCTTTTTGAAAAGGAGGTCCAAAACGGATTTTTTAAATCTAGTTTTCAGAATACTTAGTGATTTTGCGACATGTTTTAAAAATAAACGTTAATCATCATCTCCCTTGCCTTATCCCATTTATTTGGGGTCGTCGCATGTTTGCATGACATGTTTGAAAAATAAACGTTATGATACCCAAATTGCCTTAAAATTTACTAGACCTCACTTACCCTCAAATCAATTTCAAAATAGATTACGAATGAAAACTACATCGTTTTAGTTGAACTAATAAGTTCGGTCTATAAATCCATTTTCTACGTCGCTAAGCACAAAATAGGAAGCGTCTACGAAGCAAAATATTATAGGTGTAAGATTACTTTCTTGCCTACCTATTTTTGCAAGAGAATATAAGGATATTTTCATATTTCCTTGAATTTAGCTAAGCTTATAACGTAATCTGATCTGCCTTTCAACAAAAACACACATTTTGCCTGTAATGTAACCCTACACATAAATTTAAGATAAGCTTTATTGGCTGTTATAAGTTGGAATATTAATTTTGAAAACTTTCGTAATTCATATTTTCTTCGTAATTTGAATTGCTAACTGAACATTAATGTCTCGTTATTATAATAAACCTGAGATTGTCACGAAAAACATTCTCATTTATTGTATTAACAATGTTTATTTATTAACATTTCAAAACAATTAATCTTATATATATAAAATTCTCGTGTCACAATGTTAGTCTGCATACTCCTCCGAAACGGGTGGACCGATTCTCATGAAATTTTCGGGTAAGTCTGAGAATCGGCCAACATCTATTTTTCATATGTACCACGGGCGAAGCCGGGGCGGACCGCTAGTAATATTATATATTTTAACTCGCAGATTTACGTTCCATATTAGATACCTAATGTAAACATAGTAGCGTACACAAACTATAGAAATACCGAAAGAAAAATATAATATTCCCTTTATCTTGGCTTACAACAAATTGGCATCATAATGAACACGATACAACCAAAATAACTCTGTCTCTTGCATTACAAGTTACCTTCTGGTGTCTGAGTTCAGATCTCGTATTTACATTTATATTACCTGGTTTTACTCTGGCTTTCGTATAAATGCAGCTGACGGAGTTTATTTCACATTGTAATCAAAAATTACAGCGTATTCCATTTTTATGCATGTATAAAACGCAATTACGTCTTGTGAATCCAAAATTTACTGTTGCTATAAATAAACTGTATTTTTTATATGAATCGCTGTTCAGAGAAAATGAATTATGAACGTTGTTTTATAGATTGCGCATTTTATGACAAAATGTGCAATATGCATGCGTAATAGTTTTGTAAATTCATGTGACAAGGCTATTTTTAAATAAGTTAAAAATATGTTCATTTTTAAAACTGGTTATATTAACAAAACAGCTTAATTACTTCTTTTAATAATATCTGGAAAATAAACTACGAAGAAGAAGCGCTAAAAATAAATAAAGGTGAACCTTATCTTCTGTTAAAGATTATCCAGGTACTAAGTTGAAAAATCTTTACTGAAGCAAAAATAAACGATATTATTGGGTAAATTATAAATAAACCTATCAATAATAAAGTAAAATTTACCACTTCAACTTCCAAGATATGACCTACTTATTAGTTATTTTACTAAGTTTGAAAGGAAAAAAATCAAAAGATATGTAATACCAATTCAATCTTAAGAAGTAATCTCTCCTGAGACTACGCTAAGAAGCTGTATAAATATTTCCCTCAACAGTTTTGTAATTTTATCGTTCCAGTTTGTTTATTTTCAATAACGAGACGAGGAAAAAGGTTTTAATTTAAAAAGTTTCCCATTGCCCCGCAGTCTTAGGCTAAAGCAAAGTTAAAATAACAAACAATTTAAAGATAATTGCAGGGATACTTACCAAGATTCCTCAGTTGTTTATTTGCGGGTGGATAATTTAATTGTATAAGAATGCCTTAATGCAGCATACAAGAATTTCATTAGGAGAAGAGCTAAATTTCTGCAACACCAAAATGAGTTCGGTTCCGGAAATTACTAAATGTTCTAGTTGGAAGCATTTTGGGTATATGTCTTAGCTATTTAGGAAGACATTAACTTCATTCCAGCTAACAGCATGTACTTAATAAAGCTATAATTACATTCAAAACTAACTAGGAGCTTCTTTCTTCTTTCAAGAAGTTAAAATTGCACTTGAAAGTATAACCGAGCTATATTATACATTCGAGACCATAAATTATTGTGTTGTTTATGGAAAAGCACTGGAAATACATTTTGAATCAACTGTCAAATCTATATGTTTATACATTAGTAAGTATGTCTACCTACTTATATCAAATAAATAATCCCTGTTCAGCAGCTTAAAAATAACATGATCACTTTGAAATCAGTCGGATATGGAACAAAATTTAATTAATATTTATTTAATGTCCTTACTATTCCACAATTAGCATAGGCTCTATTTTTCACTCACATCGTTGGTCACCCAATTTTGCAGCATCGCGTATTAATCCAACTTCATTACTTTTACAATCTTCAAATAACATTAAAAAAGTATGATAAAGATCATAAAATCTTTTTATATACAGAAGTTTAACAAAAAAGATATCTTGTTACAGAGACAAAGTAATTTTAAAAACTATTGTAGGTACATTTAAGGCAGCGTAATTGGATTGTCACTGTAAGAAACTTTACAAAGTAGTTCGCAAGAATACAGTAATAGACCAACGTATAATGCGCTGCAATTTTTGACCTAAAATGAATAGCAATTTCATGATAGTCACAAAGGGGTCTTAGCTTTTTAGCGTAAATAGTTCCTTTTTAAAAATTAAAACTAAAAAATAAATTTATAACTTCAAATTAGCTGTGGTGAGGTCAACAATTCGTTCTTTATTTCTTTAGTCTTCATACAGGATTCCTCTGTAATCTATACTAATATTATAAAGCTGAAGAGTTTGTTTGTTTGAACGCGCCAATCTCTGGACTGGTCCGATTTGAAAAATTATTTCGGTGTTAGATAGCCCATTTATTGAGGAAGGCTATACATATATCATCACGCTAAGACCAACAGGAGCTGAGCCACGTGGGTAAAACCGCGAGGCGCAGCTAGTTGTATATAATAGTAAATAAATTTTCCTCTCACGGTACTTTTGACTACGATAAAAAAAACTTGAATGGATTACCTACAGTACATAGAGACAAAGCCGTGAAGGTGCTAGAAATGGATTTTATAATAAACCAATATTTCAAGGGCATAAGAGTATAGGTTTTCGAAAGGCATTATCTGAAAAATGAGAAGAAAATTTCCAATGAGGGATTGAAAGCCTAGAGCTTACAGAATTTATTGAGTAGATAATTTTATGTCTTATAGCTACTACATGTTCTTTTTATCTTGATCTTTAAATTTGTTTTACATATAAAAAGTCTTTTGAAAGGCAAATATTTTCTTAATATTTTTCCAAATACATAATATTTTTATTGTTTTATTTATTCAAAGTTTCTTATATGAGTTTATCGTTGACACAATTTTAATGAAATTCACAACTACCCAAACAAATTTGGAACATAGCTTGAAATATGTTCTATCAAATAATATTTTTTTAACAAATCATGACCTACCTTATAATTAAAACTCTTGAAATGAGAATTATATCAAAAAATAGCATGCGCTTCATAAAATTGATTGGACAAAAACTAATGTTCACATAAAATGTATAATTTAGTGAGCTTTATCGACGTTAATATGCTTCGGTTCGCTGAAATTATGCCTTGGAGGCAAAACAAGTCAAACGAAGGGTTTCAGCCTTATAACCTGAACTTAGGTCATAGGTAAACGTAGTTCAGAGTCGTTGGCTTCTAAATCTTACAGAGTTAATATTATCAAGCTATAATCTCAGTAAATATCATTTATGATTTACTAAGAAAATGTTTTGTATTGAAGGAGACACAATTTATGGATTCGAATGACATATTTCAGCTAAAAAATCTGTAACTTAAGGGCTTGGTCTAGTAGTGCAAACAAATGCATCCTGTCATCCTATATGTAAATAATACAAATGTACTATAGGAAAGTTGCTCCACTTAATTTTTAAAAATTAAATCATTCGTATGCATAATTTAATATTCGTAATAAGTACCAGACATGACAATTTGAAACAATTTTCGTGAAAATTACACCAGGTGATTTTTTTTATCAGTACACAAAATTTGCGAATACGTTCTATTGATATCTTCAAATGCATAACTCTATACATTTTTTTCGACCTAAGTTTCTTAGTGAAAGTTGTTCAGTTTAACTAATAAAACGGATAAACAAATTTTGTATATAATAAAAAAAATGTAATGTTAACACGTCCGCTCGCATCAAAATTCATAAATTACATATATGCATCGCGCGGAACGCCGTCCTTATATAGGAGTCGAGGAGGCGTGGTGTCGTGCGGCCCGCGTGTGCCGCAAACGGTTCAAGCCAAATCCGACTTTTGGCGCTACAGGTTACATCGCTGAATCCACTGCGGGTAACGCAACGTGTGTTCGCGGTTCTACAGAACAACGTCTATGGATAAAACTGAAAAATTAAGATTTATTTTTTTTCTTCGTATTTTTCCAGGATAAAAAGTATTCCATTTTATGCCCAGGATAATAAGGTATAATTATACCAAGTTTCATTGAAATCGAACCATTAGTTTTCACGTGATGCCTTCACATACAGACAGACAGACAGACAAAAATTTTTTTAATCACATATTTGTGTTTGGTATCGATCCAGTAACACTGCTATTTATTTTTTAAATACATATTTTCAAAGTACAGAATTGACCCTTCTACGGATTTATTATATTATGTATAATATATATATATTTATATGGATAAACCTAATAAATATTTTGCTAGCATTCTGATGCTTTATCGGTTGCACTGGATTTTTCTTTTCTTTTTTCAATCGCTTGAATGACATAGGATGGGTCCTTGATGGGCATGGAATGCTGAAGTCTCGAATCAATCAATTCTGACAGTAGGCAATTTATGTAAAATCTTGATAATGGTCCATCATTTTATTTTTTTTTGCCTAAACTTATATATTCTATTTTTAACGAATGATTCACTCCAGTCCAAACAGCAAATAAGCAGACTTCTGCTTCTGCAACGTTTAGTTGTCCCTGAATTCGGAAAAAATAGTCATGATTCTTATCTATGACAAAAGTGTTATTTTTTTGCATTGTATTTCAAATATTAAATTTTTTATTTTTAACCGCATCTTCCGCATTCATCTCTTTTGCCGGAATTAGACATTTAACTTCTACTAGTCCCATTTTCCCTTCTTGATATGGGAGTGTATAAAGTAAATTTTTCTCGTTATACTTTTAAAAAGTTATTATTGTCATTTTGCTCATTAGGTAAAGTAATTTCGATATCAGTTTTAAGTTTTTTGATACCTGCAATAATAACGTCATAATCGCCTGCACATACTTATCGATTACACCCTGTATACAATCCACCATCCACATTCATAATGTTTTCCTGTCCTCCTCTCCTTTACGCTGTTCACCGATACATTTTAAATGAGTAAATCTGCTACCACTGAAGGATGTTTCATTGTGATCAGCAAATTTTCACCACTGTTGTCGATTATTTGTTTTTCATTTTTAATCAGCAATTGGGAATCATCAGTTTTGTTTTTTGCAGATTGGTGATGTACCCTAACAATACGTCGAAAAGGGAAAGCATCAACGAATTATCGTTTTCGTCCTCTTTTTTTATTCTTCGCGTCTCTGTTAAACTCAAAACTCAAACTCAAACATTTATTTATTCAATTAGACTTCTTCTAGAAGCACTTTTGAAACGTCATTAGGTACATATTTTTAACATTTACCACCGATTCGGAAAGCAGTATCTACGGAGAAGAATCGGCAAGAAACTCCATAGTTGCTCTTTTTACTTGTTACTTGTGTTTGTTTAGTTCAACACCCATTGAATTTTCTATGTTATTGCGATCTTCCATTACATCTGAGTTTTTATGATGTGATGATAATCCATTCGTTTTAATATTGGTACTTAGAGTTGGTGGACTAAACTAGAAATGGTGGACTAAATTTGTCAGCGCGTCTGTAAGATCAAAATACAAAACCAACATCCTGTATTTAAGTTACAAAATTAATAATCAAACAACATGCCGCTACGTTTAAAATGACTAGAAGAAAAAAAAAACACCTCGACATATTTGGAATTTTGGAGTAAACAAATCATTTTCCCCGTATGTCCCAAGTTCAAGTTCTCAATATAATTAAATATATTTCGTATTTCTCAAACGAAAAATAAACATTTTTGGAACTTCAAAAAAAATATATATTATAAGAAAATTTATGAGCTTACTTTAGTTTAAAAGAAACATTCATCCCTTTACTGAAACCCCGTAAAATAAAGAAATTGTTGCCAATCACCTTTGTAATGTATTTGGTTTCATTAACTTTATGTTCGAAGATAATTTTTTTTCTAGTAAGTACATAGTTACACGCATATTTTTTCGTTTATTTTCCATATCGAAATCAAATGTTTAAAAATACGAATATTTGCACAAAACTAAGATAAAAATAATCAATTAACAAAAATATTAAATTTAATGAAGTAGAGCAACTTTCACTTCGGTATGAAGGAAAATCGAGCGTAGAGCACACGTCAGAACGCTCCGGCCCAAGGAGCGCGACTAAAGAAATTCGCTATGATTTTTCCTAATTATTTTAAATATTTTTTTAATATTTAAAGAATTATCAAAATTCCAAAAAAAAATTTTTTAAAGGATTAATACTCATTGGTCTTCAACCAACTCGAATAAATTAATGGAAACAATAACTTTTAGCAGTATTTATCAATAGATTTTGTAAGGCAAAAAATGGGAAATTTAATGAATTTATAACGTTCTAATTAGGAAAATCATAAGTTTTTCGACAATTGTATTCAGCAGTTTTTAATAACGACTATATAAGGATAATAATGTGCTGATCAGATTGTGTAAATTGTAATCGGTTGCAACGTAGTGAGTGCACAAACTTAGCTCGAAATGTCTTTGGGGGAAAGAGACTTATCTTGAAGGCCTGATTAAGGTAACATAAAGTAACTTTACAAATGTGAAAAAATTCACGCGCATTGCGTATATAACACTAATTGATAAACAAGAAAAAAAAATTCAGTTTATCATTTCATTAGCCGGGAAAAAATTGTCAAATAACTTGTTGAAAACGCAATTTTGCTAGACTGGAGCCTTAAGAATATTTTATACTTTCACTAAAAGTAATACTTTTTTATATCATCATCATAAAGAACATTGATTTGAATTTATTATAATATATCCAAAGTCAATTTTATCAAAACAAGTTAAGGTTTCAGACTGGAGTAAAATAAATACACTGTTGTATTTAACCTACTTGTTTAATATTGCGCATTTTTGCTTCTATTTCTACACTTTATCAGACAAGTTCCTGATAGCACTTGACATTCTTCATAGAAAAACTTTAAAGGACACCCGTGAGAGATGTTTAAACCACAAGAAACAACCTCTGGTCTAGTATGAAAAACACGCACGGAATAACAAGGTATAATAAAACTGTACTCTATATTCTCTCATGTAGAGTCTATTTTACTTTGTCACTCAGTATGGTATATGATAAAAGGTTTCTTTTCTGAGTTACTTGAAATTGAACTCAGCACGTTCGTGATAAGGTTGAGTTTATTTTATCAGATGTTAAAAATTCCGCACTGGGCTCTAGACGTGAACTGTATTATCAGGACTCAAAGCTAATCAGTAACTTCCTGGCTATACTCTTGTGAATTTCACTCTCACGTCTAGGTAAAACAACAAAGACACTTTAAATTTCGTATACACAAACATGAACAAAGGCTTACGTATCTGGTGCCAGTTCGCAATTGCATTTTGAAATAAAAATATTTTCGGGGTTGCGTTTTATAACTGAAGCATATCAATAAGATAACTCAGTATAATATTTTAACGTAAGCTCTCTAGTATCGTAACTTAAACCAAAGCTTTTAGATGATGTCTAACTTATGATATTAATTAACATTTTATTACAATTATGAATTATCAAGACTAACAAAAAGTACATAATAAATGTCATCTACACTTACAAGCATATAAAATACAGCATTCTTAAATAAATTACAAGCTAAGATAATTACCATTAAAATTAAAATATTAATATGTGCATACAATTATTGTAAGTTCATAGTTTCAAATAACTCGGTACATATTAAGATTAAGAAACATATTTTTAATCTGTGGACAAACTGATATCTACTTTATTTTCATTACTATGGATAAGACCCTTTATTACCGATCCTTATAAAGTTATATACAGGTTGTTGACACAAGAACATTCCAGTCTTGACCTCTAAAGCCTCAAACATCGCCTCGGGTGTTGTTTCAGGATAACTTCTTACAATTCCATTGGAATACTAACGATCATGAAATACTGTCTATAAAGGACGACCTGCAAGAAAATGGTAATATTAGTTAAGAAGTATATTTCAGGTTACATCCGAATTATATTTTAATGTGCATAAAATAAGCAGTAAAACAAATTAATTAAAATACGGCTAAATATGGGTAAAGTAAAGAAGGGTTTTGTTTTATTTTGAACTAGGTTTGGAGTAAGAATAATATTTTATATTGTTTTATATGGTTAAGGTTTAATTTTTACTGAATTGTTTTCGAAAAGATGTTATAAATCAACAGAGTACACAAAATCAAATCACGAACCAAAATATATATAAGAAAAATGTTCACAAAATTTTTCATCATAATTATCCCCTAACTGAATCTTTAACTTCAATATCTGATGAAACAATTAAAAATAACTTCATCCGATAAAGAATGCTGTTAAAGTGATGATGGAACGCAATCTTGAATAGGGCTTGTAAAACTAAAGCAAACGATGTGTATCTAAAGTTTTATGGGCGGCACTTTATTGTGGCCATAAACGAAGGCTTGCTCTTTAAATAAACAGTGGACCTTTGCACATAGCTTGTGATAAAACATGTATTTAAAATATATTGTACACACCCACTGTATTACGGTGCAATCGTTTTGGGATTGAGAAGGTAAAGTCATCGCCTACATGCCTAATCCCTAAAGAGAAATTGCTGTGTGTATTCTCTACTACAACAGCTCTTAGTAAGAAAGTTCGAATCCTTAAGAACTAAAGAAATTCAATTCTTTCCTTAGTTTAATGAATAGGTTTTACACATAAATAAACTAGAAAATATAGCATAAACAATCATTATTTCCTCAATTTAAATTATACTTACTGTCGGCTGCGTTTGTATGCTTTGTTGTTTTTCACGTTTAGACTAAAATTTAATAGATGGATTTCAATGAAATTTTGGTGTAAATAGACTTGTTTAACTTCTAGTAAACAGAAAAAAATGCCGCTTGAAATTTTCAGTCAAAATTTACATAAAACTAAGGTGATATTTACAATATTTCTTCCCCTTAAAACGTTCACCACTTCTATAAAATTCAAAGCACAATGTTATGCGCAAACTACCTTGAGCGAGACGCTGAGCGAACAATATTTTCGTGAATTTTCCCTGGACGTGTGACAGGAAATGACGTGTCCATAAAATTTGATGTCCGCCTCACAAGAGGCATGATTATTTTTACACTGAAGCCATTTACCCGGCCATAAAGGAATACATTCTAACCCTCGATACATCATTTGAGATCCGCCGCCTGAGAGGCCGCGTTAACGACACACTGTCAATATTCTCAAACTACAAAATAGCCTGTTCGTACCCTCGTCATTTAGGAAAATAGCCCAGATCCCGCGAGATTAAAATGTTCAATGTTAATCGACGGTTCGCCCGCATTATGACGTTTTGTTTTTTGAAAGTACACAATATAAGTACTATGATGGAAACGCTACATAAATCAAGATGATTATGTTTCCTTTTTAATTGTGCATGTAGAAGAAAATCCAAAACTGTATGGAATCAAACAAAGATACAACTGAACAGTAAATTAAGTTTTATCATGCAGAAAAATGCCAGACGACTGAAATACATTGAATTGTATTTATCGTTGTCCTACCTCAAAAATAAATAGTAGATAATAAACAACCAAAAATCTTGGAAAAACTATTGCCTTCCTCCGTTGGTAGTAATTGAAAAATTCCCGACTGAAGTTTTCCATTATTTACAGAAAATAATTTTCATAAATAAAATACGTGAAAATCCACACGCAATCTGTGCGAATACACAAAGAATTCTCGGCGTTGTTTATTATTCAATGCTCAATCACGTGTATGGGGCTAAATGAAGCCGAATAACGTTCATTGGTCCCAGTCTGTTAGTTTATAAGTATACAGATTTTCCTTTGAAATTCAAGGATTTTGTGAAACGCGTAAATATACCTTAACTGTAACGGATAAGATACGTTTTACAGTTTTTATCTGAAGTCAGCGAAAGGCAACTACACATGCAAAGATAGTTTTCTTTAATATATTCATGCTAATTTTATTACATGACTATGTGCACATTGGCTTTGAATGTGACCATAATTTTTATTGGTAAGTGTTGCTATTCAAAGAAAGAACAATTTGCGCTTTTAAAGCAATGTAGGTACAATTATTTGTTCTGAGTACATTTACATCTGTATCCGCGAAAGCTTTCACATAAAACACCCAATACATTTGCCAAAGACACATGTTCTGAAACAAGAACATTTGAATAAAACAGTGGGTTAGAACTCCAGTATATTACCATCGAGAGCCGTGACCCAAGCGAAGCGAACCAACCTAACTTGTACCGTTTAGTAGCAAGTCGTTCACAAGATAAATCTCCCCATAACAACAGACTAAACCGCTTATTATTTCGTTCCAAGCTGTTATCTATTCTTCGCTTCGAACGTTATTTGTAAAACAGTATAAATTATAATTTAAGCAGCTTACAAATATTTATGGCTGGTTTGCTGGTTCCATTTTACCTCTTTCTTCGACAATTGCTTGTAAATAGCGTTTATAAAAGATAAAGCGTTTATAGATAACAGGTAGCCTAGGAGCTAATACAGACTTGTATTTTAATCATAATCCTAGGTTACTATGTTTGTGCTATGTATGTGTATTGCTTTCATCATAGGATCGAATATATTGATGCCAATCGAGCAAATGAAAGCAATCGGGTGTTATGAGTTATCTTTAAAAATAAATCAACTTCTTCTTCTCTCGTTATAAAAGGTGTGCAAAGTTGACACGAGTAGTTAAAATAACAGAGGAATATTTACAGCACACTTAAATATAACTACTGTAATTTAAGCTAATTCGCAAAACGAAGTTTTTTGTTACACCAGTTCAGAGTAGTTAAACCCTGCATTAATTGAACATTGCTCCTTGCAAAACTCGAGAGGAGCATAAGCACGCTATAAAAATAAATGCACATACTGCAATATTAAAAATATAAACTACAATACCGTAAAATCTCTCAGATTTTAATGCAATAAGAGCAAGCTGCGCTTTCACGCTGTAATAAAGCGACAACAGTGCACATTGAAGCTTGCATAGCGTATAACGAGGGAAACAAATGTTCTTAATGAAGCGCTGCAGCAACTTGAAGAATCAGACAAGTACACTGTTACGAGCCATCTTTACTTACTATTGAAGAGTGATGTGTTACTGCTTTGTTTTGGCACATTCCATCAGGTCCAAAAGTTCAGGCAAAAATGTTCCCTTAAACATGAAGCACTAGGAAGTAGTTTCACTAGTTAGTTGATGCATAAACTCAAGTTATGAAAGCCTAGGTGTGATTTTAATGTTTAACTAGATACCAACTAGATATATAGGAGTATTTTTTTGTTACAAAGATCTCAGTCCTAGTTACTTTAATCGATGGAAACTTTCTATAGTATCCTAACTATATTATGATATAGAGGTATATTATTCTATATTTTGTTCTAGATTTCAAAGTGTATTCTAGCGTAGCATATTAAAGTCATAAGAGCGTATAAATAAGGTATTATGTGGAATATCGTTGAGGGAACCGCACCGTAATAGAGAATTACAAGAGCGCTTCTGCAAATTAAAAATGACAGGCCACCAGCCGCCTGCAGCTTTTATCTCCACCCCTGTTTCTTTTCCACTTATTCCCGTAGATTTATTTATATTTCGGCTACATTTATCTTGTTTTGCTTTTAAATCCGCGATAATGAAAGAAAATAACGCTTATTCTTCACTAATCTCTTCATTCTATGCGTTCAATAAAGCTTAAATCAAGTGAAAATTAAATGTTATATTCTTATAATGCTCTTTTCTTTTTAATGATTATATAAAGTCAAAAACTGCTGAATTTTTATTACTTAGGTACTCTATAATATAATTGTATAAAAACCTTAAACAGATCTTCACAGACAGTGTTCAAAACTAATTAATATGTGGGTAAGATTTCCTAACTGATAATATAATTATCAAAAGCTAAGAAAAAGAACCATATAAAAGTCGCATTTCTTACAAACTCTAGGAATCCATAAAACATCAATCCCTAATCGAGCGAGTTCATATCGTTCCGACAGAACAATACAAGCGCAGAGTTATCTTATATCTTCAGACAATGTTCCAGAAACGTCGTTAGCAAGCTGCAAGCGTGTGATAATAGAATGGAACTACTTATAGCCTTATGCACTCAATTCTACAGCTACCTAGCTCGCTACTCGTAGTATGAGACATAAAGCCGTGTCAACCTCAGTGCTCAGAATCGTAACCGCAATTTCTTTCTATATTAATTAAACAGGTTAATTGCATACTTTACTTTGCATATTTGAACGTAAAGCAAATTTGTCGTCCATTTTTTATGGAAGGGCTATTTAATTTGTCCTATTAGCGTTGAAATGATTCATTTGCACAAGGGGAATATTAATTTGGGACCATCATTACATATTTAGGAAATATAAATAATATCTACAATGAAAATTTGCTTAAAGAAACTCAGTTTCTATAATATAATTACCATCGTTTATTGTGGCAGATAAAATAATTGTATGTATTATACATTCAAATACATTGTGTATTCAACAACGTTACTTCGTGATTTTAAGTAGAAGATAATAATAATATACTACAATTATACAAACCAGAGAAAACAAACATATATGGGAAACACTCCCATACATAAATGATAATTTTAAATTCCCTAACAATAAGACAGTGGTTCTTCCAAAATATTAATGACAGCTATAAACTTTCCCGCTGTATCTCTTAGCATACATACAAATGCCGATAAGACGGGCATTGTCTTCAGCGCCTTGCGGTTGACAATGGCACAAAGAACCGCTAACATAATTATAAAACGCCCGTATTTCAGCACAAAGACGTACAAATGTCGAATATTTTCTCCAACTTTTGGAGGTCTTACTTTAAGAAATATCTATTCATTTTGAATTTGTATTAATAAATCCAGAAAGTACTCTTTGAAATTATTCTAGACCGCCTCAACAGCTTGTTACTTTTTCGTTTGCACAGGACATCTTGACCTTTATATTACGGGATATATTAAAATAGGTAAGTATCTAAAATTTTATCTCAAACGAAAATAAGAATTATAATAAAGCCTCAATGTACGATGTAAATTTGTATAGGTCCTCTTTTGATGGATGCAAGAAATAAAAGTTAAACCAAATTGGAGCTCCCTGATAGCTGATAGCCTCATACGTCACGATCAAAGGGCTTCCTCTGGAGAATTTAGAAATTAAGCTACGGTCCTTTGTAGTAATATATGTTCGCTTCCCGGAATCGATACTGGGCGGCAATGATTTGCCATTATTGGTAATACGTATTCGTGAAATTTGTTTCTGAAAGGAATTTTCGGTGACCAGAATTGTGAATAATTATAAAATATCAACATATACCAGTGCCTCTTTTTATTTATATTTATAGATATATTTTTCCTTTCTCCCTATTTTTCAAGCAAAGGAAAATTGAATTCACTGTAATTACGTTTTATAATAAAATCATGGTAGGAGTGAAGTATGTCTCGACAGGAATTAGGTCTCGGTCCTATTAAGAAAACAAGTAAATAAAGTCTTTTAAAGCACTTTTAGTAACGTGACCCCTGCAATTTTCAAGATTATTACTTAAGTATAAGGCTGAAGAGTTTGTTTGTTTGTTTGTTTGAACGCGCTAATCTCAGGAACTACTGGTCCGATTTGAAAAATTATTTCGGTGTTAGATAGCCCATTCATCGAGGAAGGCTATAGGCTTATATATCATCACGCTAAGACCAACAGGAGTGGAGCCACGCAGGTGAAACACCGGAGCGCAGCTAGTATATTAATAAAATGAAGCCAATAATTTGTTCATTGGAATATAGAGGAAGCACTCTGATTGAAGATGGTTATAGGCACACCAATTTAGATTTATCTTAGTATGTATTAAGCTGCATGTTGTATACGATTGTATTAGTTTCAGCGAAATAGTTACGTAGCCAGTCAGCAGACAACAGCTCACATAGTTCAACCGAAAACTTCTTGTGGTTGTTCAGAATGTCTTGGAATCGTGATTGCTACATGCCCCGATAAATACAATTTTGGACTTAACTTATATTTAATGTTAATCTGATTTGTTTACGCTCTGTCTCAGACTAAACTAAATATGTAATACAATTTTTAAAAACTCTTCTTTATTATAATGTTTTATAAGAATTTATTAAAGAATTTTGCAGTAATTCAGAAATGCTTATTTAAGCATAAAATATGTCACTGGCAATTTGAAATTTCCAACGAACTGAACTATCTTTATTCTTCCAACATTCACAAGTCGCCGAATTTCATAATAATTGGCAGATTACTACTATTAATTTTACTCGATCGTCAAGTGAAAAGTGAAAGCTATAGGAAAAACTGTCATATTTCTTCAAAATGTGTTAGGTATTTATTTCCTTTACATATGACAATATAAGAACTCAATTACTTTATTTAATCATTATATGTTTTCAATATTAATACTTGTTTTTATTGTATAATTTTATACCACAGACAGATAAATTAATTCAGAGTCAGATTTAAGAGTCTTGACCGTAGCATGAACTCCAACCAAGTTAATGTAAGTTAAGTGGGTCCTAAAGAAGTTTTCAATTGTTTTGGCAAGGACTCCACAGGCGTGATTGCTGACCTGAACTCTGCGCAAAACTCTGTTTAAGCAATAATTTGAAACATCACTTCAATTTTTTTTTCTATCGCCCGTATTTCAATTACTTGTCTTTTATGTGAAATTATTAATTTTACTTAATTTTTATAAAATGATCAAAGCGCATCATCTTTTCGCGTTTTATTTTAGATATTAAACTGCAAAATTGTTAAAACAACCAACTGGAATTTTGAAAAGTTCGTAATACTTTTTCGCGTCTCTACTAAAAACGTTCGTTATAATTCATAATTCAAACAGATAAGAATAAAACGTCATCCAAAATAATCTCATTTCACAGATAAAAATATTTTCGCGCCCAGAAACCGAAATCCGCACAAAGCGTAAAACAATGGAACGAAACGGCAACCGGAACTCGAGGGGTGTACATTTATCTTCCGGTAAACAACATAAATAATTACTGTATTTAAAAACTCGCTCCCAACGAGCTTTTTAATTCTACGCCCCGTTATGCCTTTTACATTCAGTAATTAGTGACTTTGAAAGAATTCTTCATTATGACTGGAAACAATTGCGGAGATGTCATGTTTTAATATGAAGCGAAATTGTTCATTTAAATACGTGTTATATGTAGTCTGCGAGTGTAAATCTTTTGAATGGGATTTTCAGTGGGTTTTAGCAGAGCTTATTGTAAATCTGAACATTGTTTTACTGTTTGTTGGGTTATCTTGCATAAACCGCTGAACGCGTATTACCTAACTATAATAAATGTATGGATACATGTTCATCTTAAAATTATTCCTATTATAAATATCGATCATAGACTAGGTATTACAAAACTTGAATGAAGTGCAATATGATAAGGACATTTTATAGTCAGATTAAACAAAAGTAAAGCAATAAAATCTCTATTACTTATTCTTTAACAGAAAAACATTAATAAAACAATATACTTACTTACATTTAAAAACATCCACGTTGGTGTCGTAAAGGTTTTCTTAAAGAAGCCTTGAGCGTACATATTTTTGAGGTCGATTTTCTTATGGTCAAAGTGTCCTTCCGTGTCCTGCCCGTCCGAGTTTTAAGTGCCTCAGGGATCAAAGCGAGAGCTTATCGACAGGAAGATTACTAACGAGAGATTATTATATCAAACACTTCTTCTCAGAATTATTTTAAATAAAGAAGAATGTTTATTAAATTTATACAAGAAATAAAGTAATTTTTACGTCGTCTTAGTAATAAATATGTTTACCTATAACTCGTGTGCTATCCAAATGTTCTTATTTTTAATTAACACTGTTTGGGAAACTAATAATGATCTTCCAGCATATTCTGTATTGGTAAATTATATTATGTTTTTTCCTTAAATCATAGGTACCTAAATGTGCGAATCAGAATAAAAAAATTACAGCAGCATCCGAGGAAAATGAACGACATATTAAAATATGAACATTCATACCATCTCATTCTATATCATTCCGCGAATACAGCTGGGGTCGCCAGCGGACCCCAATTTAATGCCTCAAGAAATGTGGACAAAGTAAATAGAAAAAATTTACCGACCACGAACAAACGCAAGATAGAACGTCAGTCAATTTCACATTCAATGAATATGAAATTCGTTTTATTTCGCGGGAAATATGATACTTATAAATGTGTATTATACGTTTTATGAATGCTTTATTTTTAACCGACGTTACGTTAACAGAGCACTATGTTTTATCTCTTTAATCGAGAGATCATGTTTGAGAGAATCACGCAATTCGCAAATACTAAGAATCCACTTCAATTATTACCGCCATATGTTCATTCAGCGTTAAATTACATGATTAATTTAAGTTGATGACAAGGTTTGGGTATAAGAGCCTTATTCACATGGTTCGTATCCATTTTAGTTGAATCAATATTGTGCACCATTATTAGTAACAACTCATGTTTTTTCTTCACATTAAATTAACTACTCTAATACAACAATTTTTCTGATTTACAATATTGAACGAATATAGAAAAAATCATTCTCAATTTCATACTTTAACTTAAAGTTTTTATACAGAAAGTATTAAATTAAATTCCATACTCTAACGTAGTAACTCAGTTCAAGTGAATCCATAGGGATGAAGTCGGCGCCGTATCGAAAAACCTATGTTCACTAAAAATTTAATTTAAAAATAACTTTCAGTTCGCCTTTTTGTAACGTGACATGAGGTAAAAGGGGTATCCCTTTTCACATAAGAATAATAGGAAACAATTTTATAACAACTTGACTACAATGGCCAGAATTCCTACCGGCTACCGTAGTAACTTTGGAAATGACACATGTTATTAATCGAAAGTACCAATCTGATTAGTTTTAATTCATGATGAGTAAATTAATAATATGAATACCATACGCCGATATTTTATAGGTAGAACAACACAAATGAAACGCAAAAACTCTGAATAAATATGTACAAATATAGTATACAAAACGTAAATTGGCAGCCACTTGGATAAGGAAATCAAATAGAATTTATTTGAGTTAAGGCACGTGTAATTTTGTATATACTCACTTATTTATATATTTATAATTTTGTAATTAAATTATTGAAAATGTTTATATTTCAAACTAATAATATGTATGGCTATTAGTAAACTCTCAAATGCGGGGTTACCAATCATTTTTGAAGTCTTACTGCGAGTAATTGTAGCCTCAATTTCTTACTGATGTGCGATGGAATATATAGGTACCTAGTAAATAACAATATATTATAAATCTGTTAGTACTTTATTACTTATTCAACTATGCTATTTCTAGCAAGACTACATGAATATTCCACAAATTCTAACCAACACCACTCACGATCACATTTGATTAAGCGACACAAGCAGTCTGTACATCACCAAAAAATATTCCCACAATATGGTACCTACTGCAGCGGGAAGTACAATATTTTACACGGACGCAACAATCCTCCATACATTCTGTGCGGTAATATGGCCATTTCAAATTTACTATCTACAACGTGTGCCTTGCCTCTTCTGGGATATGATTCAGTATAACATCAGCTAATGTGTTTGTAGTAAATTTAAAGTTTGAGCAATGTATTTTTATTTCGTTGTAGTTACTAAGATATAATTCTTGTAAGGGATATTTACTTTGAGTATGAAGAATAACTTCTACCTAACCTCATAGGTAATCTAACCTTCAATAAAATCAATTTACAGACTACATCTCTAAGCATAATCATTTATTAACGTTAATGTTAATTAACTACATTTAGTAGTTATATAAATGTAAAATGCATTGCCCATACTAGCGAGTCGCGGCTTTACGCGTCATTTCAGCTATCCAACTTTAGCAGTAATGTTAGAAAGTTCAGCCGCAAGCGGATATTTTGACGTTAACAAAAACTATTCGGAACCGAACTAAAATCACACATTATACAGTGCAGTAATAAAGACCGAAGTGAGCTCTGGGTTCTGAACTCCGTTCGCAAACTGTGAGCTGTCGTTTTTAATTAATTCAAAATTGTTCAGCCAAAAGCTCATTTAACGGGAACGTTAACTATTGTTCATTTAATTTTCGTGAACTGTCAGTTTTATGGATGTTTTGCTAGTATTAGTAGTAAAATGAATTAAACGAAGTCAAAAAAATTTCTAAGCCACTATAAAATATAGCTTAGATGTATCATTAGTAATTAACCATAAATTAGCAGAAAGCATTCAAGAGAAAATAAATTGGAATAATATAACATAAGTGGTTCATATATCATTATCGCCTGCGAAATATTGAAATGAAAAAAAACAAACAACAGTTTCCATTGGATAAAACTATAAAATACACCAAAAATAACAACCCAACATAATTACAATTCGCAGACAAAATTTCACAAAATTCAAATCCCGGGCGTACCCATGAACAAAATAATAACGTCTGTTATCGGCCACGTACATAAATTTATTAAAATTACGTACAAATTCCATCACGACCTAAATAAAACTTCATTAATCATAATATCTGATGTTGCCTTGTTTCAGAAACATCACCGCGCCATTCCCTTACGTAAATTGCCATATTGTTAAGTTAAATTAATGCGAATCATGTCAGAAAGTAATATTAATTGCTAGCTCGTTCAAGCACTCGTAAGACAAAACTAATCGGTTTTACAATTTGTGAATACCTGAATAATTTTAAACCTAATTAGAAATATTATCATGAAATTGTACATTATTTGCATGCCTCTGGTTTGAATTATGATTTTATGGTAATAGGTTATAATATTTTGTATTTCAGGCCACATCTCTATCAAATTTCAACTTAATTATCTATCCTAGTAGTGTATATTTAAATTAGATGTATAATAATTAGCTCTACTAGCAGTGAATATATATAAATTAGATGTAAATACAATATACCTATGTTTAAAAAGACTAAAAAACATACAAATATTACATACATTCCTCGGTATACCCATTTTAAGACATCTATTTTATGTATTATGATTTAAAAATAAATTCAGGCATTGTCTGCTTTAAACAATCAAGATGAACACTTTAAAAATGAAACAAGGACCAGAAGCTCTATAGAATGTTAAAATTTTCATTGGTAAAAATTAATCCATCGCAGAAACAAAAGTAGGCTCCCAATTATACTAATGTCCTTGGAATAATTGTATTTCCAGAAATTTCTTATCAGCCGAAGTTTTAGGTCGTTTGTTTTAAAATCTTCTAAATTCCGATCAGGGACCGAAGCTATTAGCAATCGCTTATGGAAACATCTTCAGTAATTTCAGTTTGAATTATTTAGACAAGCTTACCCATTTTAATAATATGGTTAATATTAAAAGTAACTAATAGTTGAAAATATGGGTATTATTATAATTTTTCGGAAAGAATAGCCGTAAATTATCAAACCTTCGAAGAATAACACAAGATAATATCTTTAAAATTTATGTTACGAGGTTATGTAGTATAATTTATAAAAAGTTTATTTCTCTTGGGTGTATTTAAAAATGAATGAATGAATTTATATCTACAAGTACATATTTACATAAATATTGCGTGGGAGACCGGAGATGAGTACTTATAATACTTATTTTCGCTTATAGAACTGTGATATCATGACCTAGGTACTGAAATAAAATAAAAAGGTTGTTAATAAAAGTCTGATATTATTTCTCTTTTTATATTTTCTTGAAAGCGCTCAGGTTGACGTTGAGGTTAATCAATAATCAATTTAATCAATTTACTCATACAAGTAGTATTACTAGTAACACCTAATGTAGTGATGTCTTAGAAAATTGAAGTGCAGTGCATGTTTCGTAGTTTTGCTTTAAATCCGACACCTTAACATAATAGATGCCTAGTCCTTTTGTGAATATTTGCATATTCGCGTTTTACGGGTAACTCTTTGATATTGAATTTACTTTAAATATTAACTCTAGTAGTGCCAAAGTAGTGCATATAAGTGAACAATACTATACTTACTTACTTATGTTCCTGTGTCCCCTAGCTGGGGCAGAGGGCATCCACAGTGCTCCGCCAGGCGTTTCTGTCGAGAGCTTCCCTTTTGATTTCGCTCCAGGTTTTCCCGATTTTCTTGGCTTCGTCTATGACTGTCCGCCGCCAGGTTTGTTTAGGACGACCACGCTTACGCTTTCCTTGGGGGTTCCAGTCTAAGGCTTGCCTTGGTATATGATCAGTATCCCTTCGGAGCGTGTGGCCCGTGTGGGAACAATACTATACTGAATATGAACAAATATAAATTGCCACATTCTGACATTTCATTAAATACAAAAAAGCAGCTGCATGCATTTTATATATAGACCGGACTCTCAGTGGAGTTTCGTTTGCAAAAATCGCGGACCTAAATATGACTTCTGATATATATTGTATAGATCCCAGACATCCTATAGACAGATGTTGCCAACCAGTTTTGTGGTCCCCCTGCCCGCACCCCGGTAATTAAATATGGCATACAAAGAAAAAAATAAAAATTTCCAAAACATGCCGTGTGGGGTATCAAATGAAAGAGCTTATTGAGTAGATCACGAATATACAGCATACTATATACATTTCTTACACTTTCTCTAAGATTTTTTAGAAAATTTACGAAAATGGTCCATTTTTGAGTTAACTTTAAACCACTATAGATTGAAAACTCATGAATATATTTTTTAAATTATTATTTTAAATAATTAACAATAGTCCATTGTTTACGATTCAATATTTCGTACAGTGAAATAGTTGCATGGGGGAGTGGGGGGAGCATTCAAAGATGGCGAGTATATTTTCAAGTTCATATAGTATACAGGGTGTAATCGTTAAGTGTGCACAGGCGATTATTCCGCAACTATTACAGATATCAAAAAACTTTAAACTAATATCGAAAGTACTTAACCTAATGAGTAAAATGGCCATAATAAATTTTTAAAAATAATACGAGAAATATCTAAAAAATTAACTTTAAACCCTCCCATACATTTAGTATGAGATATGAATATCCCATGTACATGGGTTGATCCAAAAGTAATGATAATCAATATTAAACAAGGTCATTACAGTTAAAATAATTATGTATTTCTCTAGATAGTCTTCTAACTAGATAATATACTTCGATATTTTTTTTCCTTAACTTAGAAAAAAAAACTTTGACTTCATCTACAAAAACCCCTCAAAATCGGCCATCACTTCGCTGTCGTCTTAAAATTTCTTGTATCGACGGTGTTTCTTGTGCCGAGGTAAGAGATAGAATTAACTAGGAGCTAGATCTTACAAACAGGGTGGGTGTTCAAGCATTTTCAATGCCGATTTTTGATTGGCAGCCATCGCAACTGACGCTTTGTGATCTGGTGCGTTGTCTTGGTGAACCAACATTCAAGACCGAAGTTTGCCATGTCTCTTTTTCTTACTAACCTACCCGCAATCTTTTAATTTGGTCTGTGTAGTAAGAGCCCTGTGTAGTAGTGACTACCTTCTTAAAATATTCCACATTTCTTCAGCGTCCCAAAAAACTACGGCTTTAATCTATCCCACTAATTTTCACTTTGAAAATCTTCACCGTCACTTTGGAAGCTCGCATCCAGGCCATTGATTGTTTCTTGGTTTCAGCATAAACATGGTGAACCCAGGTAACGCCCATGGTCACAAATCGTGACAAAAAATTATCCTGATCTCATTAAAAATTTAGAAATTCACCCTCTAAATGTCGAATCGTTGTTTCTTCTTTTCGTCGGGAAACATTCTGGCTCGCACTGTTCACATTAAAATTAATGTTAATACTTGGAAACGTGGCCTGTAGATATATTTTTTTTGTGATAACTTAGTGATTACATGAGCAAGCATAAAACATTTATTTTATATTTTTATGTGCACAGGAAATACCCAATTATCATTATAGACTACAGGCCCATGTTGAAAAAATTATGGGTCATTTGACCCACTTCCTGACCTATCTAGAATGATATAAGAGCATAAAATAATAAGATTCAGCACTATGACGTCACTCGTAAGCTGTCCACCTGAGTGCAGTTGAGAATTCGAAAGTTCAGGTAGAGATTTTCTCCCCTTGTCTCCATGATTTTTGTACGGCGTTGCGGAATAATGGCTTAAAAGCAGTATAGAAATAGTATGACACAGATGCCGTAAAAAAATGGTGGTCCACAAAGTCGGAATTTATTTTTATTTTTCGACAGTTGCCGGGGTAAATTTGGTCATTTGATTTTGTACGGCATCTGTGTCATACTATTTCTATACTACTTTTAATCAATTATTCCGCAACGCCGTACAAAAATCATGGAGACAAGGGGAGAAAATCTCTACCTGAACCTTCGAATTCTCATCTGCACTCAGGTGGACAGCTTACAAGTGACGTCATAGTGCTGAATCTTATTATTTAATGCTCTTATATCATTCTAGATAGGTCAGGAGGTGGGTCAAATGACCCATAATTTTTTCAACACGGGCCTGTAGTCTATTACTTTTGGATCAACCTATACATTTAATATGAAAGATTTTAGCTTTTTTTTTTTGTTTTTTTTTGGTTTTCTGCTTAAATTACTTCGCAAATTTGGAGGGAAGTTCATTTAGAAACTGTAAATAGACCTCCTCATTGTATTGCACAATAAGGACGTCACTTCGAAAATCTACTATGAATACAAAATGTATGGGAAATAAATTGTATGGGAGCGTTTAATGTAACATTTTTGGTTATTTCTCGTTTTATTTTTAAAAATTTATTATGGCCATTTTACTCATTAGGTTAAGTACTTTCGATATCAGTTTAAAGTTTTTTGATATCTGCAATAGTTACGGAATAATCGCTTGTGCACACTTAACGATTACACCCTGTATAGTTATTTTCATCAAATCCACCACATAGCTCACTTATATTATATTACGAACTATTGAATCATAAACAATGGACTATTGTTAATTATTTAAAATAATAATTTAAAAAATATATTCATGAGTTTTCAATCTATAGTGGTTTAAAGTTAACTCAAAAATGGACCATTTTCGTAAATTTTCTAAAAAATCTTAGAGAAAGTGTAAGAAATGTATATAGTATGCTATATATTCGTGATCTACTCAATAAGCTCTTTCATTTGATACCCCACACGGCATGTTTTGGAAATTTTTATTTTTTTCTTTGTATGCCATATTTAATTACCGGGGTGCGGGCAGGGGGACCACAAAACTGGTTGGCAACATCTGTCTATAGGATGTCTGGGATCTATACAATATATATCAGAAGTCAGATTTAGATCCGCGATTTTTGCAAACGAACATCTCCTTGGAGCCTGCTCTAATATAGGTATATGTATTTCGACACACAAAAGGCGAAAATAGATGCTTAACATTCAACGAGCTTCCTAAAATCGAATGTTTAATGTTCTGAATACTAGGAATCAGCCCGCTCCAGTTCCTGGATTGACGTTTTAAGTATTTAATTAATTTTGTTATATGGAAATCTACCACAACCGTTCAATTAAATGTTACGTATATCTATTTCTACGATACCAGTCCAATTAAACAAAAAATTAATCCATAATATAATAAACTACCGTTCGTTCCGCGGCATCTGCCTCTTAATACCTAACCTATATAGAAATGAAAATCATACCTGAAAGCTCCGTTACGACGTGAAAGGCAAACAAGAAATAAAATTTTGCATTTATTATATCAGCAAGGATAATAAGCCCTATTGGAAATCATAACATTAAATACATTTGAATAGCTATCATTAGAAGCGAACATAAGAATAAAGAGCTAATTTGCAGGCCGTCAATTGCCACCTTCCTCACGTCTCTGCAAATTGATACATGGTACGTGATCCACTCAATTCGATGCTTATTTTAGCTCAATGGTTGAACCATATAGAAGCCTTATTAGATCAGTTCAGAATCGATACCACTTAGTGCATAACTATAATCTCTTTAGAGAAATTCCACCTCTTTCGAAAATGTATCTATATTTTTGTCAATATGTAATTTAGATTTTTCTGCAATCTCATTCAAATATGAAATAAAATATATTTAACTATTTATTATACATAACCTTAAATGAATTTTATGAAAACATGGTATAAGTCCAATAAATTAGTATACTTATTCATTATCTTATTAAAACCATAAATAGATACCTAATGAAATATCATGAACATCTCAAATATCTTGAGATCTGACGAATAGCTCTTCAGAAGGATCAAACTTGAGTCCCTTATTAACGTATTGCGTATGGCACTCACGTATTATTCAATAAACCCAAAATTAATACAACGAACGTGACCCAAGCCGGCCGATGGCAGTTGTTTCGTTATAATGAAGACGAGAAACTGAAACTAGTTAGATACCACTTCAGAGATGATATAATACTTGAAGACAAGAGACTTCTGTGAATGTTGATTGTATAGGGTATAGGATTATGTATGTATGTATGGGTATTATGTATGTGTGGGTTTAGTACCGGGAACCAGGAGATATTCTTGAAAATAATGATTAGCACGAAAACTGTAAATCTAACATTTTTACTAACATTATAAATGCAAAGGTGTGTTTTATTTTGTGTTTGGAGATAGGAGGCTTGAGACTGATATATAGGCTACTTTTTACGGCGGGGAAACGTCTCATTTCCACGAGAATTTCCTTTGACTACGCAGGTTATGTCGCAAGTGGGGAGTAATAAAATCATTTTAATTTCACGATTGATAATCTCAAATATATTTAGTTCACACCGTCATGTTATTTGGTCAGTATATTTACACAATTTTGTAAAATAAATAAAAAAATAACAATATTACTTAATCATTTTCAAATTGAAATCACACTCATAGCGAAATTCCTTGAACGTCTTATCTTTCCTCGAACTTTCATCTCTAAATATCTTACAAGATTACTAGCAATCGAGTTTCATTTCGGAACAAGAAGACGTTGCATTCGACTCGATAGTCGATAGTCACTAATGAAATACCAAACAGTAGCAATGATTAGGACAATGTTTAAGATTCAGCATAAAATAGACCAAGTCAGCTACCAATCCATACAGACGGAGTAACCATCGCATAAATAGTACAGCATATTTATATCTAAGACTCTACTACTCGACTCTTTAAGACAGGTAGTAGACATAACACACTAGAAATTGATCTATATTTCTATACTAATATTATAAAGCTGAATAGTTTGTGTGTTTGTTTGAACGCGCCAATCTCAGGAAGTACTGGTCCTATTTAAAAATTATTTCAGTTATAGATAGCCCATTTATCGAGGAAGGTTATATATCATTACACTAAGACCAATAGGAGTAGTATAAAATAATGTAAAAAAATAATGTAAGAACTAGCTCAATATGCTTCATTTCTGGTACTTAAAATATAATAAAATTTTTCTTTGTAGATAGTTAGAAATAATAATGAAAAACTTGGTATTTAAGGCAGCGGTGTTACTCTCCATAGTCTCCTCACGTCCGTTATTAATTTCCAGGAAAATTTATTTAAATACGTATATAATTAATTGCCGAGGACAGAAAGTGAAATTTGAATTCATAAAACATTTTTGTGATATTGAATTCGTGACCATAATTATATATCAAGAGTCCGACTACATATTTTATTAATAAATAAATACGGTAGGTATTATTTTACTATGTATGTACGAAAATATTGTGAACTAGCTGCATCAGCCGGCTTCGTTCGGGAAAAAGCCTTTGTTACAACGTAAATATTTTTCAAATAGATCTACTGATCGAGAAGAATAGACTTAATTTGCACATAATTAACAATCTGATTATGTTATCTACAAAACGACTCATTCATTCATTCCTATCTTACCTAAAATTCGAACCTCACGAAAATGTGAGGCTCGAGAGTCAAACTATTATTATGGTTAGGGAGCCAGGTGCAAATTTGGTTAACTATTTCCTCTCAAGAGATAATTCGTCAGACGCATGAGAGTATAGTATTATAAAGCCTCGTGAACGTCAGCTGGCGCTCGGTTGGGGGGGTGAGCGGTTGTAGCCTCCCACGCACATAGGAAAAAAAATACATTCATTCATTCATTTCCTCTCAGCTAAAAATTTGTCAAATTGTAGCTAACCCAATATCTCAACGAAAAAAAATAGTCAGCTGGTTACAACATGGTGTATTATACGTCAGCTGGTGTCTCGAACATGAAAGTTAAATTTAAAGAAAAATTTATTTTCCGTTATTTCCTCTCAAACAAAAATTTACCTGATGATAGCTTATATGTAACTGTGGATAAATATATATGTCAGCTGGCTGTATCTTGGTGGAAAAACCGTCAGCTGATACGGGAGGCTACAACCGCTCTTCCCCCCAACCGAGCTCCAGCTGACGTTCACGAGGCTTCATAATACTATACTTAGATGCATTTTACTAATTACCGCTTGAGAGGAACTTGGTCATAAAATCTGCTGCTGGCTCCCGGACCATTATAACCGACAGAAAAGAATACGCCGTGCCTTGTATTTCTATTAGAACATTTAATAAGGGTCTCTGTCCGCACAAAAGTTTTCACATTTCATTAGGTGACGGAAATGGAGCATCCGAAAGGGTAAGCAATTTAGTCTGAACACATTTTGTCTTATAGAAAATATCCTCAAAAAGGACAACCGAGACGTTTACAGAAATAACCTATAGTGCTTAAAATCTTATCAGAAAATCCTATCTTAAGAGGGAATATGATTTTCAAAGAACGGTCGTAAAACCCTTCAAGGCAGCTATGCCGTATCTTTTAACTTTGTGTAACAATAATACTTATCTTACTATTAAATATTGTATAGTTCGATCCTTTATCGACTACTCGAAACGGTGTCAGTTCCTTCACAAACAAGACAATATTTATAAAGATGACCTGCAAATCATTGTACAGATACAAAAAAAAAGTGCACGCCTCATAATTTTTTTTTAATAAATATTTATTAATTATTATTTTTGTTTGTTTAATAACAATTAAACCACATCGAATCAGACCCTGAAAAATGAAAGGGTTCTATTCCTGAGCATACTCAAGCGTAAGAGAAAAAAAAAGACTCGATTAGTAAAGTATTTCGGTCGCTATCGTGTTAACAAGAAAAAGGATCCGCACATACAGACACACGGACGTCCAAGACAGAACTTTTTTAAACTGTTTTTTAACTAGTTTAAATAACAAAAATGACATCAAAAATATCATGAACGTTAAAAATAGTGTTTTTTCTTAATATGTGTGTGTATGTATTATCTTACAAGTGCAATGTATGATACATAAAGACATTTTAAGTTTGAAAAATCAGATGTTTTGCGCGAAGTGACAGTAGTACCCACCTCAACGCTTCGCTTATGAGGCGTGCAATAAGTGCAATTATTTTTTTTAAAGTGACATTTATATTACATTTAGAACAAAATGTAAGAAAACTTAATGTAGCAATATCTTTACAGAGAACGAGTTAATTGAATTTCAAATGTTTTAGAGAGCTTAAAGCTTTAGTGCTGAAAACTGTAACTGTAAGAACGCTTTTCAGTTTAAAATTGTATTGCTTCTAAAAAGGAAAACAAATATCCCTTTAAAATCCTACAAGGCTTTCGAATGAAATCAAATCGATTCAAGAAAGCGTGGAAGATCCCGGAGGGCGAAATTACGGGTATCTGGCGAAACGTTTCGAATCTCTATCTCCTCTGATTACAATTTAGAACCGAACAAATGATCGAAATGAACAGCTCCCTATTGTGTGTATTCATGTCGGTTATTCTTTTATATTCCATGTAAACTTTCTAGAAATTTCCTCTACAGATAACAGTACAAGCAATACTTCGCTGAAAATATTTAAAGTTTGTTCCTAAGGAAAATTTATAAGTCCTGTGTTCGTAACTTTGAAACTACTTATATCAGTAAATTATAACCGTTCCTCGCAACAACTTGCAATAAACCCGGTGTATTTTATTCTTGTACTTAAACGCTGTAATTAAAGTAGTGAAATTTCGACGCGTTATGAAATACGAGATCGTCGAGAATTTGTTGAAGCCATTTAAATGAGTACACTCGCAAACAAAGTTACTTTATAAAAGAAAATTATGTTTAGCACACGGAGAATTCGACGCCACTCGCTTATGCATTCAGACTTTAGACAATGTTATAAACTTTACAGCGCTCGTTGAGCACTTTTGTAAAGTTAAACGGAATAAATGCGAACACTATTTGATTTGAGTCGAATTGAAAATTTTCTACTCGGCAGTACCGACATCGCACATTTTATACTTGGGATAACTCAAGAGAATTTGCAATAGTAACGAACTAATGTATTCCACTGATAATTCTCTTAGCCAGTCATGGTTCGATGGATTCCAATCAATTCGTCTTAACTGAACTTCGTTTTGCCCTACAGTTACCTGAATGGTAGTTGACTGCAATTGATGCACTTTCCAATTGACCGTTTTTGTACAATTTGCTTTTTTAATGAGAACTAGTGATGCGGCTTGACCCGGCTTCTGACCAATTTAATAAAACTATCTATGTATACTTATCGAGGTTTTAATACAAATACTATCATTCGGGAATTCTAAATAAATGCAAATTGCTCACAATAACAATTATTAGTTTCCTATCTCAAAGACAGATTGCAAATCATGCAAATATTGCGATTTCATGAATGGACATCCCGGCATAATGAATTCAGTTGAAACACCTTGGTTGCTTTTCTTATCCACAAAGTCACCCTTTCTCGATTTGCCCTATCCCTCTGCAGAATTATCTTTAAAGCGTACAAAGGCCAGTCGCCTTTGCATTTTAAATGCTCCTTACAAAATGTTCTTTTGTTAGGCAACCAATCATTTCAAGATTTTTTCCGCGATACGGTTCACTTCAGCCATTATTCAGAAAAAAGTAGGCCATCACTAGCAGAATCTTCGCGCTCAATATCTCCAACTTTATGAATGCCAGTTTTATCGGACGACAATTTTACGGGAATTGTAATTATTTCCTTTGAGATAAATAGATTGAACAGGTTATTATTATTGGCTACGATTGTATGAAAGTAACGATGAATAAGTAATGTATTATATGTAGTTATTAAATATTTTTGTTAAAAGTTTGTAAAAAAATTGACATAGTAGGTACAGATTAATTTTCCTGCAACAGTTAATTTTTGTCTCAGTAACTAAGAGTGTGTAATAAAAATGAACCAAACTAGAAATAATAAATATTGTTCATATGATGTAGTACTAAACTTTGTTATTCCCATAGGCATAAAGTAGATATTTTTCACGAAGTATCCGTCCTGCGTATTTTTCTATCCAGTTTATTTACCTTGTATAATTTTTTTAGTAAACCATTTGCATTTCATGTTTTATGGATGTGTTGAATAAAACAAAAGATTGTTAAAGCTTTCACGTATTCGTTTTATTTATCTTTCGTATCGAAATCATTACACATAGTTGTAAAATGAAACAAACATAAATATTCAGAATCAACAATGTAAATATTTTTTTTATTTCAATAATAAATAATTATTCATCCAAGACGAAACAAATGATTTAATAACTTTTTTCTTCCAACAGCTACATTTTATATTAAATTATTTTTAACGAGGTAATTAATAGCATTGTTTTATGCTGAGCACTCTGAAAAAAAAACACACACACATATAATAATTTTCTTTTTTTGTGAAAACCATTAAAATTGCATAGATAAGTTTATAAACTTTTTACCTCTTTTAGTAATTTGTTATGTTATTTACCGTAGAGACAATAGTGTTCATCATCACTTCTGTAATAAAAACATACAATTGATTAATGTTACTAGGTATATCTATATTTTGGACTTTACCCTAATAATGAAATATTGAAATGCTGCTGTTGTTACAATTATTATGTTATGGCAAAATAAGCTCTCAAATTTTCCATTAATAAAGTTATGTTTCTTGTCGTAAATTATCTTCTACGCTCGTTATACGTAATAAAGGGTAATATACCAAAATAAAATCGATTAACTCTCCTTCCAAATAGCAATTAAACCTTTGTAAATAAGCAAGTCACAAATATCAATAGTTGATTAAAAAACTAAAAGGTGTCGTAAGATCTACTCTTTTACCTAACGATGTCTCAACAACCCTTGTCCAGCACAAAATAGCCGATTGTCTATATTTGGCTGCAATTTAACTAATTAAAGGCAAATACTCTGCCGAAGGTTTCAAAGGAACCGTAATTGGAAAATGTCACTTTATTTCGTAATTAACTTGCGTCTATCACCAAGTTGTTAGGTGAAGTTCGCTGGGAGTTGGCAGCGGGTAATACAGAAATGGGTTTTTGAACTTTATTTTTAATCGGCAGTAGGTCAGTCAATATGAATGCTTAATATTTTTTTCAAACTTTATACCTATAACATACCTACTACGGATATAATGTAAATCTATCACGTATCACGGGAAACCAAATGTGGAGGGGCATTTATATTGGCAATCTCTAATAATTTTACCTTACATATTATTATAAAATATATTGTTCATTGGATTTTGAATGATATTTAAAGCCAGAAAATATATTATGAAATAGAAGGTACCTAATAGAGCAGACATGTAACCTGATAGAAAGTGATCAGCATCGACTATGGGCAACTGCTTTATTTTCATTTCAGGTTTATTTTATTTTCAGGATTTTACTGCTCCAATGGATGAAGAAAAACACCGTACGAAGCATATTCAAGAACCAAAAAGCGGCACTTGCCAGCGTTGTCGATATCTTAACGATCATAGAGATAGAGCTGTATCTTTCTCTCTGTCTTTCTTTTCTTCAAGAGGAGAGTGAACAGGTAGGTACATTCTAGGGAAGCGCGCTCCATCTTAGGCCACATCTCAGCTTACCATCAGGCGAGATAGTGGCCAAGCGCTCCCCTTATATCAGCATAAAAAAAGTGTAAAGAAGTATAAGTTAATCATGGTATGCTTACGTAGGATGTGAGTCCTGTTTGCTCTGCATAAGAAGTGATAGACCAGTCTTGGACGTACGTTTATTCGGTACACCTCCCGGCTCTCTGTTCAGCATGTGATCTATAAAACGTAAAAAAAAATATTTTTAAAACTTAAAATTAATTTAGATAAAATCCTTTTTGCAGACTCATAAAGTATACGTATTATGAAGATGCGAAATTTCAGTACTAAGCCAAGTCCTTCGAAATTTAATTAATGGCGCTTTCATTCCAGTAATCAAATTTTAATCGATTTTACTAAAATCTAGATGAAACAGAAGACTAGACTGAATTCTGTTACAAAATATAATCTAAAGGTAATTTAATGTTAAATTTCATCGAAAATATTATTTTACTTGGTAATGATTAAAATGGTATTAATAGTATACTAAACTATTCTGCAGCCGAGAGCTAGGAATTACTAGGCATTCGTTCTATATAAGTAAATTCAGGTAAATACTTTGCCACAGTTACAAAACGAATAAAAACTTATGGTGCAAAATTCCGACAAGAATGTTTCTTTTTTGTGTTTTCAGACCACTTTTTATCCTGTCCTAGTTTTAGAGTTAGAATATTTTGTGTATCTTTTTAACTTACTTTTGAATATATTAGCCGTTCTTTTTCTGTATTCTTGTATTACAGGCGAATCTGGGTAAAGCTGTTGCAGTGGAGTACGAAAGAAATCTAAAAAAAAAATATTTTAGTAAACTCGGAAATACTTACCTACATAAAATTATACATCAATTTAACAACGAGAAACATGATCTCTATAATTATATTATTATTGGTTTCCAATTATATTCGATACTTAAAATCTACGTTTTATTTTATTTTCATTAATATACATTTAGCTTAATAATAAATTTTAACAATGCAGTATTATTGGCTCGATAGTAATTACCGTAGTAGTTAATACTTTGTATCCCTATTTTATAATTTTACTACACATACTAAAATGCAATATTTTGAAATAGGTATGCTTAACTAACTATATATTTTACATAATATTTAAAAAAAATAAGTCCTCTATACTTACATATTACACGATCCTCGAATGGTGAATCTACATAGATGTCATCAGACTTAGCTCGCAAATAATCTGAAAAAGGTTGAAAATTACTTATAACAAATTGTTTATTACGATGCCGATGTATTAAAATTATAAATGAAAAAGAAACCAACCACAACAAATAAAATAAAAGTTTCTCATCGAATAAAATTAGCAAAATAAATAATAATATAAGGTTTAGAAAAGAATTATCATTATTAAAATACTTTCATTTGCGTAAACATACCTTTAAAACCTTTGATAACATGGGCTTTTTACAGCCTGAAAGCGAGATAAAAAGGCCTACGCAGACGGATTTGAGCCTTAATTAAAAGGGAATATTGATGAAAATTAATTGAATCGTGCGTAATTAATATCAATCGAAATGGAGATCAGAAAATGTTTCATTAAAGATTACAGGACTTTAATATAGTTCGACATTCATTTGTAAAGAGGAGTCAAAGTAACATTTTAAAAGCGCTATCAGATGATTCTGAATTAATGAGGATTATTAGATTCTATCTTGGTTGTATTTATGATTATGAAGTTATACAATTTCACATACTTAAACATAGTAGGTAGTTTTATTAAATACCTAGGTGGGTATGTAAAAATATGATTAAGTTGATTCAAGTCCTTAAAAATTCCACATATTAAAATACCAAGGGGTATTTATGGGGATAAAACATGAAATAAGTGGTTTTGTCACATTTTTTTAATAATGAGTAAATTTAATAACAGACGTACGTACGTACAGAGCGAACGTACATATTATATATTAACTTACCAAGCCTAACATACTTAAACTATTCATAAAAACATTTTACTCTGTAGTTATGATATTATCAATGAACAATTATGACATAGCTTTAGGTATGTGACTAAAATAAAATGTCCATGTATTCATAAATAACATCCGTAAATATAGCGTGTCGCAAAAATAAAAACAAAAATCACATACCTTTATAATAATTGAATCCGTCTTTACCCAAATCCGAGCCTCTCGCAGTAACGGCGACAGCAAACAATAACATAATTGAAATGAATGTCTGCCGCATTTTGTATATGAAGAGTGATGAGGCTAGACTATCGCATTTAACTGAGGGGATGGAATGGGGAGAACGTTTATATATAAACGTATTAGAGCTGAGATGTTTGTGGAGTAGGCTCTTTTCTTGGTCGCGGTTCGATTCCGCTTGATATTATTACTATGACAACTTGGCTATAGTGCTAAATGGAACTTAACTGAAGAAACTAAATGCAGCTGCTGAAAATTGAGCTTTTCAGGCGAGAATACTCATATACTTATATGTGGTCTTTAGAGTAACCTACTTGTAATTAATTATTATTAGTAGGGATGTAACGATACCGATACTGATACCGATATATCGGCCGATATATCGGCAAGCCGATATATCGGTATCGCCGATAATAAATCAACCGATACCGATATTTTTTTATTAAATTCTTTCTTTTCTTTTATGTTTTTGCATTGTATTCATTCATATTGTTTTATTTCTGTTTCTGTAATAGTGTTAAGGAAGAGCGGAACCTCCTGACACAAGCATTTTATTTGCTTACTAGGAGTGTTCCAATCACAAATTTGTTTATGTAAAGGAAATAAATAAATAATTTTGAATTTTTTTAATTTTTAACGTGATAACGTTTTTAAAATCGTTTTAGTCGGGTGACATGTTCATAAACTTGTGTCACACCAAAACCTCACGAGCGCGATAGCAGGTATAACGAGAGAGAGACGGACCGATCTCCCGTTTCATCTCGAGCGCTGCCACTGCATTATATTGTTATCACGTAAACATCTCGATCGTAAACCTACTTTACAAACAACCAATTTTTTTGATATCAAATAATTCCTCGATCGTAAACCTACTTTACAAACAACCAATTTTTTTGATATCAAATAATTCAAAAATCCGCGCCCAATGAACGATGCGGGAGGCCGCCCGCGCGTGCGCACTTTGTTTTCTGAAAAAACTCTACCAAATAGTAAACTTTTATTAGGTACTGATTGTATGTGTATTACTTAAAGTTTAACTGACTTCGTAAAATAATAATACTAAAATAAATGGTTTTGTTGTTTTTTGATTAGGCATTTTTATTTAAAAGAATACGATTAACAGTTGTCTCTGTTAAATGTTGGTGTTTATTGTGTTAAGGTTCAAATTAGCTCAGCAGAGGGATATTGAAGAAAAAATACGTGTATTCACTTTGACTGTTTATTTCATACTAGATTTACATTCATCGCATCTATCAATACACAACAAAAATTCAATTAATGTAAAATTCGCTTGAACATACCGGCGGCCAAAAACAATAGTTTTTATACAGTAGTAAAATCAACATGAACTCATCTAATAACATTCAAATAAATTTATACAACAACTATAAATAACATATTAGTGGACTGTAAATTTGTAAATAACAATTGTGTATAAATGTAAATCAAATAAACTAACAATCTTTAGGCAACGCTATCAATTTGTATAATGGCCGTTTGAACTCGTGATTACCCTGGCACTGTATCGTCACCACACGGACATGGTTATCTGCCCCAGGATGTAGATCCTTTACTCTTCCCATAAGCCATCTTGTGGGAGGCATGTTATCTTCTTTAATTATCACCATATCTCCGATTTGAGGTGATGGTACGCTGACATGCCACTTGTAGCGTTGTTGTAGTGTATTCAGATATTCCAATTGCCACCGGCGCCAAAAATCCTGCGTCATTCTCTGTACAAGTTGCCATCTGGACAAAACATTAATCTTTACATTATCATAGTTAGTGTCGGGTACGCCGATTAAAGTTTCGCCCACTAGAAAATGACCAGGCGTAAGGGGTGTATCCATATCATCATTGGCTTGACATAACGGACGAGAATTCAGACAAGCTTCAACCTGGGCCAAGAGAGTACACATTTCCTCATACGTCAAGGTGCTGTTCTTACTAACTCTATTTATGTGCCTCTTTGCAGATTGAACGCCTGCCTCCCATAGACCTCCGTATGATGGCATTCTTGGCGGAATGAAATGCCACGTTGTTCCGTCGTTTTCTAAAACTTCGGCTATTTCATTCGAAATATTACTCTTGCCCGTACTAAATAGATCTTTGATCTCCTTAGCTGCGGCTATAAAGTTAGTTCCATTGTCGCTCCAAAGGTGAGCACAGTGGCCTCTGCGAGCGACAAATCTTCTAAATGCAGCTATAAACGCTTGTGAAGTAAGATCTGTCACAGCTTCCAAATGTATAGCGCGTGTCGCCATGCAGACAAACAAACATATATAACCTTTAGTCGCATGGTGACCACGTCCCTTAGATGTTCTTATCCACACGGGACCAGCATAATCGACTCCACTGTTGATAAACGGCCGATGTCTATTGACTCGCATTGCTGGTAGCTGACCCATGAACTGGCTCTTCACTTTAGCCTTGTCTATAATGCATATCTTACAATTGCGAATACATTGCTTTACTGCCGACTTCACTCCAATCACCCAATATTTTGTTCTAATGTAAGTTAACATTAGTTGTATGCCACCATGGAGCGTTTTTGTATGTGCTTCGTTAACTAACAACCTTGTAATGTGTTGATGACTCGGTATTATAATAGGATGTTTAGTTGTATCTGACAGTGATGCATTCTGCAACCGGCCTCCTACTCTCAAAAGACCTCTTTCGTCTATGAATGGAGCTAATGTTATCAGTGTACTTCGTTTCTTCACTCTTCCTTCTTTCTTTAGCGCTTCTATATCCTTTTCATAAACCAAGTTTTGATAATATCTTATGCATTCTTCTAATATGTATTCCATTTCATGTGATGTTAAATAATGATGTGTTTGTGTTGTCCGTTTCTTACCAAATCTTCTACAATATGCGAGTACCCGTTTCATTCTTGACATAGTGGAAAATCTCTCCCAAATTGGCTTTTCTTCTATAATAACATTACATTTTAGCTTCTTCATTTCTAAATCTATTTTTGGAACATCACATCTCTCAAGTTGAAGGTTTGTTTGTTGTAACCAAACCGGTCCCATCCACCAAATCTCGGAATCTACTAGATCACATGCGTCAATGCCTCTGGTTGCAATATCTGCAGGATTCTCGGCAGATTTGACGTGTCTCCAACATTCGTTATCCAAGACTCGTGTTATACCTCCAACCCGATTTGCAACAAAAGTCTTCAAGTGAATCGGTTGACATTGTAACCATGAAAGTACAACCATTGAACCCGTCCAGGCGAATATTCTATTTTTAGGTATCTTTAGCACCTCCACAAGATCTTCAATCAGCTCCGCTAGTAGGGCTGCTGCGCAAAGTTCCAATCTAGGTACCGATACTTGCTTTAATGGTGCAACCTTGGTTCGTGAAGCAAGTATAGTTACATGTACTTTCTCTTCATGAATAACTCTCAGATATGTAACTGCAGCGTAAGCTTGAGCAGATGCATCTGCAAAACCGTGTAATTCAACTTCGTCATTATCAAGTGTAGTTTTTAACCAACGTGGTATCTTGAGGTTTTGTAAATGTGTAAGTTGTTCTCTGTATCTTATCCACTCTTCACGTAGATCCGGTGTTAGTTGATCGTCCCATCCTAAGCTGCATAACCACAATCTTTGTATTAAAATCTTCGCAGTAACAATTACAGGCGAAAGCCACCCAAAAGGATCAAAAAGTCGAGCCACATCAGATAGAATTGTTCTCTTTGTTACAGGAAGCTTCATTTCTGGTAAGTTTACTGATATTTTGAATGCATCATCCTTTCTATCCCATGTTAATCCGAGAATTCTTATTACATCATCTAACTTTATATTTATCTTGTCCCTTGTATCAATATCATTTCTTTGTAAATAGTTCAATACTTCTTCTGAATTACTAGACCATTTCTGCATTTGAAACCCTCCTTTAGCTAATATCTCTGTTATTTCTTTACACATGTTCTTTGTCTTCTCAATATTTTCATTTCCTGTCATGAGGTCATCCATATAGAAAGCCTTTTTAATAACATCAGTTTCCGTATAATTATGCAACTCATCATCTGCTAATTGTAGTAAAGTACGCACCGCCAAATAAGGAGCTGCTGCTGTACCAAAGGTTACAGTTGTTAGGTCATATTCTTCAATTTGATCATGAGGATTATCTCGCCATAAGATGCGTTGTAAAGGTGTATGTTTAGCAGTCATGTTGATCATTCTATACATCTTAACGATGTCCCCCACAACACATATCTTATGCATTCGCCACGCTATAATTAAACTTCTGAGGTCTGGCTGTAACACAGGTCCAATCATCATACAATCATTTAATGAATAGCCATTAGAACCCTTAGCCGATGCATCAAAGACGACTCGTACCTTCGTCGTTTCTTTGTCATCACGTATTACTGCATGATGTGGCAGATAAATAGCATTATCGCTATTGACATTCTTTACCTGTTTCATGTGACCCATTGTTTTGTATTCATGTATAACCTTTGTATATTCTGTTTTCAACTTCTCATTTCTTTCAAATTTCTTTTCTAGTTGTGTAAATCTCTTCATAGCTTGCTCTCTTGTTTTTCCACATAGTTTAATCGTGTCTTCTATACTTTGTTTTAATGGTAAATGTACTTCATATCGTCCTGTTGAATCTCTTCTTGTTGTATTTTTGTAAATCTCCTCACATAGTTCTTCTTCTTTTGTTTGAATCTTCTTCTTTTTGTAGACATCTGTTTCTATTTCCCAGAACCTTCTAAGTAAATCATTATCTTCTGCAACCATCCTTGTTATATGTAGTGTTATTATATTGTGTTTGTTATCTATAACCCTTTCATCTCTTCGACCTGATATAATCCATCCCAAACGTGTTTTCTGCACCACTAACCCATCTGACAATTTTACCAATCCATCTTCTATAATTTTGCAATATACATCCGCTCCCAACAACATGTCAATTCTTCCTGGTGTATGATAGGTAGGGTCAGCCAATGGTAACATTTGGAGCTCTGAACAGTTCGTCTTGATGTGTGTTGAGGGCAAACTTGTTGAAATAGTCTTAAGAATGTAAGCCCTGACTTCAATACTATCATCTTCTTCTTTCCATCGTGACGAAACTGCGAGATCGACTTGATGTTGTATTTGTATACGATTTCCTTCTCCCACTCCTGAGACTACACCGTTGATTTTGGATTTTGTACAACCCAAAAGTGCCGCTGCTCTCGCAGAAACGAATGTGGCCTCTGATCCCTGATCAATTAAAGCACGAAGCATGTGTGTGTAACCGTTCTTCGCTTTAACCATAACTTGTGCTGTCGCTAACAATACTTGTTGATCGGGTTGTTCTCTAGAGAAGTGTGCTGTTGTAATGTTTTGTTCTGGTTGTGGTTGTTCATCTTCGTCCGTATGTGTCAGTCTAACCTTATGTAAAAGTGAATGATGTTTTCTTCCGCAAACTCGACATGTTTTCTTTTGTTTACATCGGTATACATTATGATTCGGTTGAAGGCAATTGTAACATAAATAATTCTTCTTCACAAACTCTTGTCGCGCATCAACCGACTGATTCACAAATTCCTTGCAGTTGAATATGTAGTGCTCACCGTTGCAATAAGTACATGATACCGGTGAAACACGAACATGTGGTGTTTGATAAATATCCCGGCGGCCGTCTTCGACTGTGGCGTGATGTGACTTATAAGTTGAAGATTTCTCCCTAGTAGATGTTGTTACTGGCGTGACAAGTTCAAGTGTACGAAACTTAGCTTCAAGAAACTTCTTCAGTTCTAACCATGTAGATAGTTCATCACTTCCATCCTTGTGTGTAAGTTCCTCCCAGTCCTTTAACGACTCTGTATCCAACTTCTGCCCCACCAGAAATATAATTATAGGATCCCAAGAATCGGTGTTAATATTCAAATTATTAAGGCTCTGTATGCACTCTGTTGTTGTATCTAATAACGCTTTAATTTGACTTGCAGACTGGTTCACTACTTTCTTTTGGTTAAATAATCTTTTTAAAATAGAAGTAACAATCATCTTTTTGTTTCCAAATCGTCCCTTTAATGTGTCCCACGCTTGTTTATAATTCGACCCGGTAATAGGTATATTTCTTAACAACATCTCGGCTTCACCACAAACACTTGTTTTCACATAATGTAATTTCTGTACATCCCCTAATGAAGTGTCATGAACGAGCGCTTTAAATAAATCTTGATAAGTGGGCCAGTCTTCATATCTTCCCGAAAAAGTTGGTAATTGTATCCTGGGTAACTTAGAAAACGATTGTTGACCTTCTACGCATGTTATTGACATATCACACGGCGGAGCGGGTTGATTCGGTTGTTTCAATTTAATTAATAAATCCCGTAAGTCGGCTTCTAAGTTGAGATACAAATCTTCATATAAATAATATTCTTCGTTCAGGAAGTATGTCAATATTCCCTTCTGTTCCCGTGGCGTACACTTAACAAGACCGTTGTGAGCTTGCTTAAACGATGCCCAATACTCTTCAATCGTCTGCAATCGCGCTGTGATATAACCTTCCGTTAATCGCTGCTTAGGACATTTCTTTAAATTCGTTTGTGTTTTTTGTAAAGTACTAGCTAAGTCTTCCAATGTACTTAAATATCCACTTTGTTCCATAGTAGGCGGCGACATTTTTTATATTCGTAAATAGTAAGTAAAATCTTCCAATAATCAATCTTCACAAATGTTATAAAAACGTAATTATTCAATTCTAACTTGTTTACATTAAAAACTGCACAATACCGATGCGAAGAACACCCGTGTTATCTAAGGAATGTCGTCTTTTGTCTTCGCTGGTCGAGCTCGCTAATCCCTCCATTCAATTTAATCCGGCATCGATGGTCCATATGTTTTTTGTGTTAAGGTTCAAATTAGCTCAGCAGAGGGATATTGAAGAAAAAATACGTGTATTCACTTTGACTGTTTATTTCATACTAGATTTACATTCATCGCATCTATCAATACACAACAAAAATTCAATTAATGTAAAATTCGCTTGAACAGTTGGTAACTTTTTATGCATAATTCACTATTTATTTTTCTACCAAGCCATCGATATCGGTATCGGTATCGGTATCGCCGATACATTACTACAAATATCGGTATCGGTATCGTATCGGCAAAATCATGTATCGTTACATCCCTAATTATTAGTGATATGTTATTCAAATTGCTTTATATATAATGTTTATGTATCGTATTGTTATCAGTTATACATAATTCCTAAATGAGATTGTAGATATACAGGTTGATTTTAATCTAAAAGCTTCGCGTGAAATCATCGTAAATGTTATTCTTATATTCATTTATACCATTTGAAGATGAAAACGTCAATCTTCATGCAAATGTAGCTAATACATCACAGGTTGCGATATTACCATCCCATTATAGGTAGGTACCTCATGCTGCCACATTACGCAAATGTGTTCGTCTGTACTGATGGTTCAGAAAATAAAGACATTCTACATTATTAAGGTATTCTTTAATTCTGTGGAAATAACAAAAAGCATAAACGAAAAATTGCTTTATTTTGTTGTAGGTACCTACCTATATTTTTTGTGAGTTCTAATGAAATAAATAGGTACAATTAGGATCAATTCAGACGTCCAGACGTCCTAATCTAACTGTACTTTTGTTCGCAAATCTTACATGAATAGGTAGGTATCAAGAAATGAAGGTAACAAAATTACTTATTCTGTCCAATCATTCTGGCGGCTAATTAATTACGAGCTCTGAATTCGTTATGTACCTTTAATAACTTTAACATTATAAGAACTTGTTCTTTATTTTATTTAAAAGATAAACCTGCGATTTTTTCATTGATCAATGTAAGCTTAAGATTAATATGAATTTATATTGTACCTACTTCATACGAATGTAGAGCCAAGAAACAATATCAATAAATCAATAAAACATATTTTCATCATCAATTAAAATTATCAATTAAATATTTTATCAAAGTGAAGCTACTTCACAAATACAGAAAAATAAAATCTAAATTACATAGAAAATATCGTAGAAAGTATTACTTTGTGAAAGCATTGCATGCGACGTTTTATCCGTGGGTGGCCGCCATGCAAATGACAAGGATAGCTTTGCCCGCGCCCCGTACACTAAACCTCTGGAATACTTAAATGTTATCTATTTTTACCTGCAGAGAATGCATTCAGAATACGGGAATTATGCAAAAATCTCACGGTTTGTTGGTGTTTGTTAACCCCGGGTAAAGCCAAGCTTCTGCTCGGTTTGAATGAATTAGTATGCCCCTGGCACTAGACCCAACCTCACCAATCAGATTATTGAAACAGCTGTCTGGCTTCTATGCCGATTTGACAGAATAAATTGAAATTAATACTCAAACAAATTGAACTTTAACGACTTCACAGCCGCTCGAAAGTTTTCTTGTGATCAATAATTAGGTTAGTAAAATTCAGAAAAATATGAATACCTCAATCAGCCACTCTAGTAATCTTCATACGAAATTTAATTTTAAAATCAGTACTAAGTAGATATTTCCCTCTCTATTCAACGCAATTACATTCAAACAAAGTACAAAAATGCGCAAAAGTACTCCCATCACACATACATTTAGAGCGGCAAGAATTTCAAGAATAAGAACAAAGGAGTCCTCATTTTGGTACTGGCAAGAACATTCACATTTCTGAAGACACTTGAAGCGGAGCCTTTTAACAAAATGAGCGTCGCACCTCGACAATGCAGTGTTACTTGTGAAAAACGTTCTTACCAAAACGTTTAAATCTGAAAAGAGAAACTAGAGCAGTCAAATTCCAGCTGTTGATTAACGTGGTTTTACCTCGAAACGGTTTTAGCACGTTTGTAAACGTGAAACAAAGGCACGTCGCAATTATGATACATCTATCCAAATACTGCGAGGCAGAACTACAAAGGAGCTATTTGATTCAGAGCTTTTAGTATATGGCCAATACGTTCCTAAAGAACAATAATCATAAATTATGTTTAAACTGGTAAAATCTTACTTCTATTATATTTAACTATAGCTACTAGATTCTAAATCGTATTCTAAAAAAATCGTTATTACCTACTATTTCTTTGTAGTTTTTCAGCCATGTTCTTTTCCAGGGCAAATTATTAATTGTACTTAAAATAAAACTTTAGGAAGTTGATTTATTGTTTTGCTACAATTTTAAAATGTCTTTTGTATAAACAGCTCAATAATTAAACATACAACTATAAATTACATTGTCCCACACATGATTAATTAAACGTAGGTACGTTGTAAGCCCAGACTACATACACTTATTCCTGAAACATCCTCTCGAAGCATAAACTACGCCAGACTGCCTGACCTAAATAATAGTTAATCATATTGGCAATAACCAACTGTTGACCAAGTGTCTGGTGTTGAACTTTTAGCATTGAGCGATATGAGATTTATTATTTATCGTGTTAGCTTTAGTATTATAATATCTGTGGTATTAGTATTTGTTTTATTGGCGTATTGGTTTATTGGATAACACGTTACACACTTGAATGGTTTAACATGATTTTAATTATAAGTTTCGGGTGAGTAGAAATTGTGTTATAATAAATTAGGTCATGATTGGAAAAGGTAGGTAGAAAAAATAACCTCAAAAAGTGATTGAATTTGTTATTACTCATAAAATATTTAAACCTGGACTAGCAATCCCTGATTTATTTTCTTAACACAAAATTGAAATAAAATCTACTCGAACGTTCTAACGATCAAATATTTCACCAAACCGAACCTAAATTAGGAACCTAACTGTAACATTACCTAGCGACCACGCGGTCCCTAAAGTAGGTAACTGTTACATTAGGCACCTAAACTAGATATCTAACTATACCTAGCTCGCTTCAATGTGCACAATCCCATAACAATTGGTGCCATAGCTAAATGTAATCGTCTCAAGTGGGCTTAAGTACAATTCCATTGAATACATATTGCGATCGATCTGCATACGCTGGTCCAGGCTGATTGGCACTGCATATGCTATTGCTGTGTAATTGATAAACATTTCTCTGAATGTTACTCCATAGTTCTACCAGTGTATAAAAAGTGATAAAGCGGAGATCAGATATTTGTTGTGGTGTAAATAATATTTAGTCAAATTCACTTCTTTAACTGGTTAAATTTGTATATATTTATGGAGTCCGCACAGATATAATATAATATTATTGTCTCTCTGATTATAATCCATTATAACTATTTATTAGATTCCCATTTATTTGTTATCCGTTGCATAATTATTTTCTATTGATCTTTCATTTATTTATTAAGAGAAAGAGAACGAACTAATTAACTAAGACTAGGTAGGTATAGAGTTAAAAAGCTCTGGGCTAGAGCCCAGCCCATTTTTGTATTCAGAAACCGTGTTTAGTAAACAAAATAACAATCAAGTATAATTGACTTATAAACTTCCTTACGAATAGTATTTTAAGAGAAAAGCTCCTCCTCTCTCATAGGTGCTAATGTGTAGATACCTATATCTCCTAGACCTATTGAATTTTCGACCAATTCATACTAAAACGAATGCAAGAAGCATCAAAGCTCAATTTAGTCTATGAATAACCATGAGGAATGTATTTTAATAGTAATTAATTAGTTTTGTTCATAATAATGAAAATAAAAATCCTACTTTTGATTGCAGATTGATAATATTTCAATGTGACCACGTGTTAGATCTCTATAAATAGTCGAGCCACTCCGCTAATTGAAAAAAATATAACAGAACAATAAACAATAATTATACGGTTATTCTTTAACTGTGGAAATAATAATTAATCCAAGAATCCAGCGACCAGCACCTGTCTCCTCACTTATTATGATTAAGGTCACAGAAGCGAAGCTAAGAAATAAGGTTTCTTTTTGTTTTCACTTATTCGCAAATCTGTTTCTTTTCACGGGAATTTCTTTGCTTATTTTAGCATTAATCAACGGAATTAACATTTTTTGTAGGAAACGTTAATTTTGAAAATAAATATTCATAATCATCTATATCTATAAAGCTGGTAGCACCTAACAAAAAGGACAAAAACTTCTGGTTTATTATCAGTCTTCTCTTTATCGAAAATTTCGCCATAAACAATCCCTATCGTTTATTCACATGATTGAAACAAACGCTTTCGTAATCGAATCAACAACTTTCCACAATTTGCAGACAGAAATATGTCCAGTAATAGAAAAATAAAGCTCCCTCTAAATCACAATCAGCGTCTTACCTTGGATTTGTTAGAAAGTAACGTACCCTTTCTGTCGACATTATCACACTTTACGTGGGTACGTGACCCGTCGAAGTGCTAACTCTGTTGTGTATTACATACCTTGGTATTGCTGAGCATTACCCAGTGTGGATGCGAGAGGATTACTTCTTTACAGCTAATAATAAAATGTTATGCCACAGACTAATAATAATATACTTCGTATACAAGTTATGCTACCTGCAGACCTGCCTAATTAACTCTTGGTCAGGGCTTGTTAATTTTGAACACACCTATAAACTATTTAATCAAAATATTTCGCATGTACCTAAGTACGTATACCGATGTAGTATGAGCTAACTGGACTACAATTGATATTTTTTTAGACATTTATTTTAATCACAAAATTTCATCATTTGTGCCTGCTGTTTATTCGTGTAAGGTGGCATGGTAATTTGGCATAATTGGCTGAATAATAAAATATATTATAGATGTCACTTAAACGAGATGGCCACGAGAAGCCGCCAACATTGACACGTGCATAATGAAAGACCACAAACATATCAACACATTACGAGGTGAAATCCCTGAAATCTAACCAAACCATTTCAATATCCAGACCAATTCAGAGCAAAATATTCTCTGAAGCTCAACGCTGTTCATGTAAGAGTACCTCTAAAATCCGTATCGGATAGCCGAATTGATTGAATGGGGTATCGTTAGACTCGTGCTAATCCTCCAGGTGTCATTAGGGTAGTAAATGACGCACCCGGACACCAGTATGGCTGCGGAATCACCATTTGTCTAACGTAAAAATATTGAATACCGTGGGGTCGGATTAACGCTGGATTTAGGTACTTTTGGATACCTGGTGATACATGCCTTTGCGAGAATTCTTTTGACACTCAAATCTGATAATATAGGTAAGCCTTTATAAAGATATTCCCATGTCATAAGTGTGGTATTTTCCTTTTTACTGGAAATATATGCTTTATCCCTTGTCTTAACATTCATCTGCAATCTTGAATAGAAAAATACTTATGTTCATTTAGTTACTTCTTTAATTTATATTTGTAAGAACTTGTTATGAATTCATCTCATAGTTTTCAGGAATAGTTCATCCTCTCTTATATAAGTAAGACTTCAGTCTAAATTTGTTTGTTCTGTAACGGTAAAAATAAAACAAAATTATAAATATTATATTGTTATTATTAAAAATAGCAACTGTTTATTATGCTTATTACAAAATGTATCATAGTCTTATATTTACTCTAAATCTATAAAAAGCAAATACAATTCTCAAATACTTGTGATGACTTATACAAATTATATTATCGTCGATAACAACAACATTAACATTCTGTAGAGTTTTAGTTTTATATAAATATTTTTTTTTTTGCTAACGGTTCATTGTAATCGTTTTCCAAATTATCCATTCAATAAAATATTCAGGTATATTTTAAGTTTAATATGCCATTCAGTATTTAGTTTATGCAAAATTAATTATTACTTATTACATTAAATCGAGAAATCCATGTACATAATATATTTATCCTCATTTAATATAACAATTTTGGTACCTACATAAAGAAATTAAAATGTAGATTGTAGACAGCTCAGTTTTGGGCACAATTAATGTTGTTGCATATCAACGAATTACCATAAAATCAGATCAATATAATACTTTTAAGATACATATTTTAAATTGAGTATATAAATATATAAATAGGTACTTATTAAGACAATATTCAACAGAACAAGTGCAAACAGTGACTTAAAGCAATTCCCTATCATAATGTTAGCGAGGAACAAATTTTAAGGCAATACCTACAATTAAGCGAACTATGTCTTATGGAATAGATTACAATTAAATGCAAATATAATAGACCAAACTGTCAAAACTACATTTTATGTAACACAGTCCGAAGTTTGTGAAATCGTATTTTAGTTATGTGATTCTCGAATTAATTCATTTATAAGTCAAAATACAGCGTGAAACAATTAAGTGTGCGTGTTGTGAAGTAATAAAAGCACAAATAATTGAACACAAAACGGAATATAAGTACACATTATTTTAATACTTTTATATACTTCAAACAAACACTGATACGCATACGTTGTGCTAATTATTGCACATCACCAATTCACACATGTGAGCAACTTGATCCTTATTCATAAAGGGTTAAAATAATAATTTGCCTTATATTATCTGCCTATATGTGAACAGATCATTTAAGTGACCATTTAAACGTTAATACATAAAAAGGCAGCATGGACGGGCTCTAAAATTGTTATAGGTACGATACTTCTGGGCTTTTTTTTCTAAATATTTCCATAATGTTGAAAGAACGAGCCCACGTATATCCCAGTAATGTTTAAATCCTTTTATATGAGATCAGTAGTCTTTTAGTCTTTGAATTTTTTACTATGGCGTCATTTTGAAGTTCAATGCAAATTAGGCGATGTTAAAATAACCACAAATAGCGTTTGTTTGAAATATATCATTCCACAATTTACATCCTTAAGAGATTCGTATTAAGGTACAAATTCCAATACTTATTAGTGCATTAAAGCATGTACGACTACTATATATTTGTATAAGGCAGTGTAAGATTCGTTTCTAAGACGCGGCTTTTTAACGAGATCAAAGAAAATTATTGTCTTGTGTATTTATTGTGTGAGCTGGATGGAATATGTATGTTTGTGCATTTCTTGTGACAATTATTAATACAACAAATCATTATACAATATGAATTGTTTAGTATGAAAAAACTGTAAAACTAAATTATCTTTAAATATATCATATTGGCAAAAGATTACATTTTCTAGGCACAAATATAACCTAACAGTAATACTTACAAATACCAAAGAGCTAACGATAAAATATGTAAAAAAGTATAAAATTATCAATACATCATAAAAGGCAAAATATATTTAAATTGTGCGAACCAAAATGCCTAATAAATAGATTAGAACAATAAAAATAAATGTGTAAATACATGAGTGAGTATTCCTAATAACTAAATCTACTAGTAAATAATACTTCTTATAATATCATTTATTATGTAAAAATATTATATCAATATTTATTGTCAACTTTTAGTCTCCTGACGCTCGGCACGCGACCAAAATACCGCTAATGTCCACACTTTCAACAATTTTATCCTTAGCATATTTAATAAAAAATTTATATAAAAAGGCATTCAAGCGAAATGCTTTTTGTCATGTGACACGACTGAACTTTCAATGAAAGGCAACATTTTATTTTGCATGTCTCAATAAAATGACGTTTCTCGTAATTATTAATACTAAAGCTGCAGTTGTTAGCCTGAAAAATTTGATTTCGACATTAAAAAACAACAAAAATCAACCTTCAATTGCCAACATCAATCACGTCACAAAACAAAAAGACACTCACACATAAATAGTAAATGCTTGATACAAAATCCAATTAACAACCAACAGAATACTCCTAATCAATCTACATAACTTCATAACGCCAATACTAGCTTTGTATATAAAATTTCCTCTAAATTCATCTCACAGCTTCCGTATAGACTATAGACTTACTTGGACAATATTTGAACACATACATTATGCACGATCAACGAGATCTGTATAACATTAGAGTCATGTCTATCACCTTGGATAAATTCTAACAACAATGTTCAACATTTGCTTATACATACAGGGATAGTAAACAGTAGCCAAGGTGGGAGATACAAGTACGGAGAGCAAGATGAAATCGAAAGCTTAATTTTGTTAAAGACGTTGAAGATTTGTAAAATTATTTGGGCTCTCAGAAATTGCAATCATTTAGGGTGAGTTTTATATTGAATATCAACCTGTGATGTAAAATAGTATTATCAACAACGATAAAAAAAACATTTAAGAAATTATGCCAAGAACGTCAAACATTCCTACCAAACAAGAAGCTTATATCTAATACACTGGAGATTTCAGTATGAACATTAACTTGTAACAAGAAAATATGACCTTGAATGACGCCTGTATCTTTTTTTATCCCTTTCACACCTAGGTAGTTAGTTAGGTGTGAAAGGGATAAAAAAACATACAGGCGTCATTCAACGTCATATTTTCTTGTTACAATTTAATGTTCATACTGAAATCTCCAGTGTATTAGATATAAGCTTCTTGCTACCAAATTACGCCGCCACAGATAACCTTACAAACCTTCAATTGATATCAGCGCCATCTATGCAACTAGAAGAGTACTACGACAATTGTCTAACAGTGGGACGAGTAGAGCGGCCGGTAGAGGTCGCGGGTGTGGCGCGTGTGACGTCACACGGCGGCAGGAGAGGCTGATTGTCAGTGCCACTTCGACTTCTGCGCGAATATGTCCGCGCGGAGGTTCTGGGCGAAACATATTCCCAGAATCTTGGAAAAAAATCATTTATTATTAGAGACACGCAATTATTAATATTATATAAGTTTATATAATTTATAATTTTTTACGACTTTTTAGTTACGAGTAACTTGTTTATTATTTATAATTAGTACTAGAAACTTCTTAAAGAGGTCCTAATCAGTTAGACATTTCGGCTTTACTCTTAATCGGAGATCTATAGAAATTCTAAAAATATAGAGATTCTAGATGGCATACAAAAAAAATCACAAGGACCTACCTATTTCTATATTAAACCAACGTTATAACAAGATACAAGACATTATTTTGATATTTATTAACATTCTCTAAATAACAAATACTAAATACCTAATCTACAAGCAAATACTACAGAAACCTAATTTTTGGTGTGAAATAAAACTATCATGCTCAAAAATTGATGAAATAAAAACTGATAATTAAACTTACTTGTGCAAAAGCGGTACAAACAGCGGATGTTGCAACTATCAATAGATTGTGGTCAAACCATTCTTCGGCGGCTTCTAAACAGCCCTTGTCATATATTATCTTAGCTATGTCAAAACTCTATAACAAAAAAAAAGAAACTGTAAGCGAATGTGGAACAAAAATGCGCGATCTAGTGTAAACTCTGAAAAAGCTTATAGTGTACAATTTTGCGGTCATATACAGCAGCGAATACGAATTATGCGTAACAAAACATACATATAAAATACTCTTGGAAAGAAATACTTCAATAACATAAGACCTGTTTCTGAATTGAGAATTAATTTCATTACCTATGGTTTGATAAAGCTTATGTCACAAACAAGAAAATAAATAAGCAGAATTTACACACACCATACTTTGGTTTGTCAAGTCATCAATTCAGGAACCGGCCTAAGTCATAAAAGAAATATAATTATACCTATATAAAAGAAAAACACAAAATTTCCATCCAAAAGTATATATCTCGCATACAAAGCGTATCATTGAAACCTGTAAAGATAAAGGTCCGAGCACTGCGGCTGCGACTGGCGCGAAATGCCGTTGAAGCCAATCCTCGCCCGCGACCAGACAACCGCGCTCGTGTATCACGCGTTCAGTTAATTGCTATTTGAAGTTATTAGAAGTGGGATGTTAGTAATAATAAGATTTTACTTTTATACATGGTGTTTATTGCACTGTGAACCGACATGGTGATTAAATAATAGTATCGAGTTATCGACCAGTTATGAATTTATACACCCTTACATATTACATCCAACAAGATTGCTTTGCTTGATGCATTCAGTGCTGCTGAAAATCAGGATATTTCAAATAGATAGGAGAAATTCTGCTTGCTTTACATATATCAAATTACCAGGTGAAATCTTAGGCCTGTCGACTTAATTCATAAAAAAAAATTATGGTCACACTACTTATCAGTTTTTTGGGGTGAAAAACTTAATATAACCTATAAGCTAGACTTTCGTACAGCCACAAGTTTTTGTGGAATATACTCTGTATTCATATAGTACAACCACCGATGACGTCATCACTACCACACCACTGAACTTTCTACAAGACCACCACTTAATACTCACATAAGTAGACTTCCTGATGCCATAACCGCAATGCTTGTTAGGTATACCGATGGCATTTAAAATCACACTCACATAACTAAGCTTCGTGACGTCATAGCCGCACTGCTTGTTCCCTATAATATCTAACTTTCTACTTCATCATCCAATCATCATCATGAGGGTTCAGGCCATAAGCCACCATGCTGACCAAGTGCGAGTTGGATGTCACATGTCGTCGAACTTTCTTATTCTTCAACATGTCGGTTTCCTAACGATGTTTACCTCACCGTTTTGAGCACCCATATCATTTATACTCACATAAGTAGGCTTCCTGACGTCATAACCGCACTGCTTGTTGCGTATAATATCTTGCGGCTTGTTACGGCAACAACTAAAGGGCACACCACACGCCTCTCTCGAGCCTACGGCACCGCTCGAGCAGTTGAAATATGCGTTACGATCCCAATCCCGGGGCCCTTCTACACCGCAGCATTGTAGCTATGGAACATAAATCTTTAAATTAATTCAGTTATATTCAGAGGCGGCTCGTGACAAAATTTTATGGGTGTTCACTTGAAATAAAACACTGAAAATACATGGTGTAAAGCAGTACATTTATCAAAAAAATTACTTATAAAGGAAATACCTACATACGTCTTTCTTTTTGGTGTGCAAAAATATCTATAACTTAAAGCGACAAGACATTCGTAAATATCTGTTGTTGCTTTCATCACAACCACACAACCACGGTTTTTTTTACATATTGTTCAGATTTAAACACACGCGTATATGTTTTCGTTTTTGTCGTACATTTTTGCGTAAGATCAAGTTCAGGCCGTGGCGGTCCCTTAGCTTTACATTCAAGCCGAATTTGTAACGTTTTATCACACTTTTTAATGAACGCCACATTATAATTATTGTTCATTTTAACACTCACAAGTAATACTGATAAGTACAGGCTATTTCAACACGTATTTTATAATTTTAATTAGAAAATTGCATGAATCGCGCGCGTGCATTGAAGTTGACTCGAGAGTCGAGTGTTTGTTTATATTATAGACGTAGCAACTGGCAACGTCGCAATCGCTGTCCTGCCGGGCGGTAAAAACGAACCGGCAACGTTTGCGGGTGCGGCGCACCGAATTTTGCTACTTTTCCATAGAAAATCTTTTGTTTCACGCGCAGGGCTCTGGCAAAACCCTCTCTTTCACTCCTATTGGATTTCGTATTAGGAAATGTACTAAATCTTTTTTCATTGGAGCGCAATCGTGAGCGCACCGCTTCGCGCGTTACATAATACAGTAGGTATTATACAGGTGTATGGGATGATGGAATGATGGATATATTCATTGGTATTAACAGTAGTTTTAAAGATTACGATTGATTTTAAATAGTAATAATTAATGTTAATAATTAAATTAAGGAGTATGATTTTATTATAATTATTTATGGGAGTTCACTGCACCAGCGCTCCTTAGGGCGAGCCGCCTCTGGTTATATTATATTTAACTTATGTTCTCGTACATTGTATATGGGATTATACTGTTATTTGTTAAAGCTGTATTATTAATATTTATTAAAATAATTTATTAAAATGAAAGCAAGAATTAATAGATATTTTATTTATGGGATTCTTTAAATTTTATTTTATTTCGTCTAACATAATATATCTATATAAAATAAAACAAACCCAGTCTTCCTGAATCCAATCTATCAAGTTCTGTTGATCAGGATCTTCTCTATAGTGGGTGATGAACGTTTGGAAGCCTGTTGTAGCTTGCAATTTAATCTGCAAAACAATTAAATTTGGAAAAATTGTTAGTTTCTTATTTTACCTATGACCATATTATCTTAGAGCAGTATTATTTTTAGCGTGGAAAAATGACAGTGCTATATAGGCCATCTAGCGCCATCACTTTCCCATGCTAGAAAACCAAATTTCCTTAGACTCAAAATGGTTGTGCTGTATATTGTTGTAGACTGTAGTACATGGGTGCTAATGAGGCAGCTCATTAAGACGCTCGAGCGACGTTGCCGGCTATGTATTCAAGTTGTTTGTATCGAAAATACTAAATTGGCGACGTTGCCAAACCGTCGCCGCGAGTTAATTACCCTATGTTTTCATTTTCAATAGTAACTCCTTGTATATGTCGACAAGCGACGTCGTCATGGCGTCTTGATGAGGCTTAAGAGCTAATAATTTTAGCAATAGAAAAGTATTAGTCTTTTCATCAGATTTCTTGCTAATTATTACTACTATTCTACACAGTTACAGTACATTCTACTATTCAGTCAATATATATAAATATACACTGTGGAACATACCCAGTCTTTAAATACGAAAAATAGGATCCCAGCCGTCATTTCAGCTAGCAATAGCAACGCGAGGAATACTGCATACTGTAAAAGAAGAAACCTGCCTTACCAATTGAAATTCAAGTAGGTATTAATTTACTTCAACATTTTGAAATTGTGTGTGAAAATTGATTCACAAAAAACTACTTGACCAAATGGATGCATGCTACACATTAGGCCATATAACTATACTTACAGACAAAACAAATAATTATTAAATACAGTCTATTTATTACAATGATAAAAAGTGCAAAACATTTTAATAAAAGTGTGTTAACAACACATACCAATACCAATTACCATCCACGATTATGTAAAGAACAACAAGAAAAACATGTATGGCACTATTTATCATTAATTACTCGGTCAAAAGTTACAAACAAGTACTCACACAAGCTAACAGGCATGTATTCTCTCGCAACGCTCCAACACAACCAGTGAATCCAATAATGAATGTTATTGTACCTGTAAAGATGAAATTTTTGTTATAAAATCATCTTGTATGTATCACTTACCTCCTTATTTAAGATCTCAAGGTGTAACCATGAATAAATTACTCACAAGTTGGTCTTTATTAGGCAAAATCAGGTTTGACACCTTAGCACTATATTTTCATACACTTGTGAATCAAGGTTACAGAATGGTATTTAGATATAGTAGTGTAGATTTAATTTTTAATTAGTCTCTTAATTCTAAATCCTATCAATAAGAATTAAAATTCTGAGCTTTAGGGCCGGCGCCGACATGACGAAGCGCAGCGCAGCGCACTTTTCATTGTCAAACTATTATCGACATTGTCCTCAGTAAAATAAAGTTCAAAAAAGCGCAGCGCGCTACCTTTCGCGTGTGACGCTTCGATGCTCCCTAAAATAAATTGTTGTTATTTGATTTTGAATTTTATTTTAATGAAAACAATGTCGAAACTAGTTTGACAATGAAAAATGCGCTGCGCTGCGCTTCGCCATTGGTGAGCCAGGCCTTATAGTATAATTTTAAGTCGAAGCAAACAAAAATCTGACATAAATTTAGTTACCAAATCATTTTCAGTTACATTAATACATATACTGAATTTCACAATTGCAATTGAAACCGAGTGAAGAATTTTTATCATTATGTAGTTATTTCCCAATAAGACAATACAATTGTTTAAATGATGTCCTTGCTTCAATGTTTTGTTTCCACTAACAATTTTCCACAAAATTCAATGGCACACTATTGTGTGTGAATTGACCTCAAAACATTTGATCATTTAAGAAATGAGTCTGTTTAACTTGTTATTTAAAAAAACATGAACACATTACCACTAAATTAATATTCAAAAACTTTTATTTAACATTTCCTAACCTACATTGGATATCAAATATCAATACATATTAAGTTTTAATTGACTATTAATTAATTCAAGTAAAGATTTAAATAATTCATTCAATAATTTATATTGTATGTTACAAAATATTCTTATTGATCTTTAACTTTTGGATATCAATTATTTGTAACACTTCTATGAACAAGTCATCTTACGGACCCAGACTGCAAGATAATGATGAAAGAAAGACCCGCATAGTTCTTGTTCCTGTGGAATTTCCGGGATGAATAAGGCTATGTCTTATTCTGGGTCTTCAGCTACCTACATACCAAATTTAATTGTAATTGGTTCAGAAGTATTTGCGTGAAAGAGTAACAAACATCCATTCATCCTCACAAACTTTCGCATTTATAATGTTAGCTATTTAATGTTCTTACCAACACATATGAATATAAATGCTGGATCCAGTGCAATATTAGTAAGTCTTGAGAGATTATTAAATGTGTCTTTTTCTGTCCAAGCCCACACACCCACTGCTAATACAACCAATCCGACGAACTGAAATTTTATGAACATAAAATATAAAAATTATTATCACAATAAAAATTATGGTCACACTGATTTTCCATCTAAACTGTCATGGAAAGCTTCTAATTTTTTTATTGCTGTATAAACTGTATGCAAAAACATTTTTATCAGTCCTATGCAAATTGCTTATTTACAATTAATTGACTATGCAATCATTAACCAAGATAAATCTAAAAATCTTTAATTGTTGACCGAACGCATTTAAATTCAGCCTTGAAATAAGTACAATGAAATAGCATAAAATGTGAATGCAAGCGTGAAAGAAACCTTCTCTATTATTTTATAACTATTGTATTTTTACGTGTGTATCCAATACTCACCCAGAAAAGAACATTGACTCCAAATATAACATATTTAAGACAACAGCTGACTTCGGTCGTGTCACGTCGATATTTTCTAATGCCAGGCATTTTAGAAGATTCATTTACAACTTAACTACACAAAAACATAACACTAAGTGCCTATAACGACACTATGTACGACTACATTTGATTAAATCAATAATTGTGGTTTGATAAGTTTTTAACACGGAATAGTTTAAATTTTAAAATAAATAAAAACAAGTAGGCCAAAGACCTGAATAACACAAAGACCGATCGAATTGTTGACTGTTGTCTCGACTGACAGAAGTGACAGAAAAACAAATGTCAAGTGTCAACCCGAATGAACCTACAGACTATAAAATGAATATGTATGGACAACAGATAAAATAGTTGACGCTGATCATAAGCATGAAGCTGTGGCATGAAGCAAGTGTGATTGTGAAGCGTTTTTTTTGAATTTATAAACGTACTGGCAAATTTACAATTAATGTAATTGAAAAGGTTAATTTTATTAAATACAATAAATTACAGTAATTTGCGTTTCGTCTTATTTTCCTAAAGTAGGCGATATTGTGGTCGAGCGCGTATGGAAAAAAGATTTGCAAATGTCGTTTGGTCCTACACTTAGATTTTAGAGCATTAAACCAACTTAATGCTCTGGTAAAGGTCCTACACGTGAATTTGCCTCTATCACATCTTGTGTGTTTGCCATGTACAAAGTAACAATCATAGTAACAATAGTATAAGTGAACTTCTTAAGGAGTAACTAGGTACCGGAGTTATATAAATTATGAAGTGATATGAAAAAAGATATTCGTTACAGTCTGTGGTTACAGTATTACGTTTACTTAAAGAATATGGAATTAATTCTAAAGAATAGGACATATGCACACATAAGTATGGCATTTATTGTTCTTTTTGCACGCCTCATAAGCGAAGCGTTGAGGTGGGTACTACTGTCACTTCGCGCAAAACATCTGATTTTTCAAACTTAAAATGTCTTTATGTATCATACATTGCACTTGTAAGATTATACATACACACACATATTAAGAAAAAACACTATTTTTAACGTTCATGATATTTTTGATGTCATTTTTGTTATTTAAACTAGTTAAAAAACAGTTTAAAAAAGTTCTGTCTTGGACGTCCGTGTGTCTGTATGTGCGGATCCTTTTTCTTGTTAACACGATAGCGACCGAAATACTTTACTAATCGAGTCTTTTTTTTTCTCTTACGCTTGAGTATGCTCAGGAATAGAACCCTTTCATTTTTCAGGGTCTGATTCGATGTGGTTTAATTGTTATTAAATAAACAAAAATAATAATTAAGTAATAAATATTTATTAAAAAAAAATTATGAGGCGTGCACTTTTGGATTTTCCAAATTATTTCAAATTTATTTTCGGTTGTAAGTGGTGAGGCACATAAGCACCGTGAGCCACAGCGGCCACATCTGACCCCACCAGTGTATTTGATGATTCGACCACGATAGAGGATTTTATAATAAAATACATTTGCAATTAAAATAAAAATAAAATATATTTTAATAAATATTTTATTTTCTAATTTTTACACGTTTTGCCATCTGAAGAATGTCGACGAATCCAATCAATATAATTGCTGATTTTTGTGTACACACCTGAAATAATAGTTTTATTTTATGATAAGTCGTTATACATAATATAATATTATTTCTATGGTGTACTTAATATTTTCTATCTTAAAAAGTTACCAACCGGGATACCGTGAATCCGCACAACCTATTCCCCAAGACACGACTCCTGTAATCAAATCAAAGTTTTAAAATATTATTTATGAACCCCTTTGTTTTTATTTTATTCTATAGAATATATAGTCTATCGTAATTTATGATAATATGATACGTACCAGCTTGTACATAATGTCCGTCTGGTTCAAAAACTAGTAACGGACCACCGCTGTCACCCTGCAATACATTAAAATTAAAAAAAAATCCGAATATTTCAAATTGTTAGCTAATTATTATCAATTCCTGACCTAACCTAACCTTTAATTTTAAAGGGAAGACATTACAATTTAGGTACCTTTAATGTATGGTTTTTACTTTTTTATATTTAGGTAGGTATATTTTCCACATATTTTTAAAGAGTTAAACTATAAATAAAAATGATTGGTTTGATCTCATTAATTCCAGTTAAATTGATAATTTATCACCATAATAGGTAATAGTTCATTAATAGTCCACGTAGGTACCTGGCATCCATCCTTTCCCTTAGAGAAAGCGCACATCATAGTAGGCTTGAGGTGCTGTGACAACTTCGACTTCATACATTCTTCATCGGTTAATATTCTCAGACTCGCTTTTAGTAACACTTTTGATGAAGTTTTCTCGACTCCAACCCGTCCCCAACCAACTATGGTTCCCACTCTATTTGAGAAGTCTTGTCCTGAAATATTCTGAGTGTTTAATATTTAGGTATTCCAATATTCAAATAGACAGGATGTAATCGTTAAGTGCCCACTTACTACTTAGTTATTATTGTCATTTTACGCATTAGTTACAGGGCTTTCGTTATCAGTTTAAAGTTTTTTTTATATCTGCAATAGTTACGGAATAATCGGCTGTGCACACTTAACGATTACACCCTGTTTTGTCAATAGGCACAAAAAAATTTATTCAGTTTTACTTTCTTAGCTTTCCCCTCTACACTACGAGACTCAAGTCAGGATGGACAATGTATGTTTTTGAGAAGCTATTTTAAATTGAAACAAGCTACTTTACTACACAGCTCTAGCACCAAAAAATATTTTTTTTGCTACAACTTCAGCAATTTTTTATCATGAGATTGTTTGGCGTACAGTCAGAACAGTTACATTAGTTACTGACTAAAATATACCTGGCTTTGGCAGACAAATTGGCACTATTGTATCACTAAATTGAACAGGTGCGTGGAGTGTAGCTACCGCTATATCATTTTCATCTCGTACAGCAGTTGATGTGAACCTTTCGTGAATTTTAACAGCGGATATATTCCTTTTTTCCACATTCTTCATGTCATCTAAGTTATCCAGGCCAATTAGAACCAGCATTTCGCTTATATTGTCCCTGAAATATTAGGTAGTTAAGATTGGACACTATATAAGTATGTAGAATATCAGACCAGTTAAACCTTTTTTCTTCTGTTGATGAATATGTGCATAATGCGTAACTAGATCCCCAACATCAATAAGATAAACTAAACAAAAATTATGGTATCCATAGGTATTCGATGGACGCTATAGGTACCTACACATGGACGCATACCCATACTAATGTACCTATAGAGAGATTTGAATAGTTTAGATTTTTTGTGACTTCATGACACCATTTAGATAATTATATATTTAAGGACCAGAATTGAAAAAGCATTTCGTGTTCTGTAACTGTTTTTGTAGGTCCTTAAATCTAGGCCCACCAATTTCTTGATAATTATTTCTAATAATAGGCATAAGTTCCAAAATATAACTTTTTAACTAGGTAGGTAGGTACCTATTAAGTTATACTTGTGGATTTTTTCCTAAATACGTATGTAAATTGTACCTACACATATGCCAAAGGTAAATTGCTTAATATACCGACCCATAAAATACGTAGGTGTGTTCACTAAACGTCTTATCGTGGAAATTTTTAGAACATTGTCGACATTGTTACAATTTATTTTTATTAGGTAAGCGTACAACGTATTTAATATTGCTATGTATTATTTAAATTGTTGAACTGATTGATGCTCTACCTACAGACTACGACCTGGCACAAAATTAAAAACATATTTTATTCTCTTTGTAAAAATTAAGTTGCTTATGGTTTCTCACCACTTGAAACAGTGTCCTGCACTAAGCACATGTTTGTCTGTGATCATGGCCCCTCCACAGTGCATGCGGTTGTTCTTCAAAATGGCCACAGTCCATGGATAAGAGTGAGGTTCCGCCCTTCTCCCGCCGACTATCCTCATCGACACTATGGTGTCAGCTGGCCTACCACAATCTAATAAACTATTCATTAACATTCATACGCATTTGTATCTTAATCTACCTATGTAAGTAAAGACGCGAAATTTTCCATGCATGTATTCCTAGATTTATTGATAGTATAATCGATTAGTGAAACTCAAAATCTCGATCTGCCCCTTATTTGAACCAAAGGAACAATAGAAAAATTTCGGACTTGATAGTCTTTTCTATGGACGGGGACCAATTTATTCATCGCTTTATACTCGCTACTATACATATGCATAGATACGTAAATGAAAAGCAGAACAAAAGCCTTTTGTAATTGAAATAGGTACTGTAAAGTTTCAATGAATAGAACAGTTCACAGTTCATGTCCAAAAACAATGTTTCATATAGCTAAGTAAGTGGATCATCGAAGAAAAACAATTCTGTCCGTTCAAAAATTGATTCGGAACTTGCATTTAAAATACATTTTGTCGTAGACATTGTAAAAATTAATGACTAATTAAAACTATCCAATGGCCACTTACGACAATCGAGTCCAGTTATATGCGCCACCTAAACATAAAAACCGTTGTACTTAGAGACTTTAAACATTTAAATTTTAACCTAGGCGCTCCTTAACATACCTTAATCACGACAAAGAATAACATAAAACACAGCATTGTCCCGTTTACAACACGACTAGTTACGACTTTTTTTAGTTTCTGACACAGGACTGTTTTCTAGCACTGACACTTGCTTATTTGTGCTCCAAACGCTTCAACCAAAGAAATTATTCACGCGATAATGTCCTTGTAAATTTAATACGCTGGACGCTGTAAAATTTATTACAGCCTATCGCATCTTTGTAATCATAAGCACATACCTACATCTCTAAGCCTACATCTATAATTAACAACACAATATGTCTGAAATGATCAAAATAAAACAGCAAAATTATTTTATCATTTATTATAGTTACATAAATAAAATGTGAAAATCGATTATGTTTTTTACAAATACAACATCTGTAGGAATTTTCTTATCGTCTCATTTCACGCTATGAGCAAGCATAACAGAGATTTATTCTTACACATAATTACTAGCATATACAAATATTATGCGTTTTATATCAAAACTAAATTAAGCTTAAAATGACAAATGATATTAACATTAAAATTTAATTGAAGGAAACCTCCTAAAAAATAAATGTGCTTCATTTATGAAAAGCCTTAATCAGAAAAAAAAGGGAAATGGGGATCATAAATCAAGACAACGACATTAATTTTCATACGTATTAAAACCTACCTACCCTAATACATATATTAGGGTATTAGTAATGTAACAAGCGTTACCAGATAAGTAGGTAATTACTAGATTAATTTATGAACAAAGGCTAAATTTTACACGTGTAAATTTGATTCAATTTACGACCCACCATTTAATACAAAAACAGGACATAATATGAAACGTGTCCATAGTTAGTTAGGTATCTGTTGATCAATTTATTTTTATTATAATATAGGTATTAGGATTTCGTTTTATTATATACAATACATTCCGTCCTTAGTCTCTTGTTTAATCCATGAAACATATTTTGAGACGATGGTATATACTCCTGAAAAATAAGTAGTAGTATTACTTAATAAAATATATAGGTACAAAGTATAAAATCTGTAAAATATCTTAGTCATACCTGGATAATCTGGTTTCGCACAATCTATTCCCCAAGACACGATACCTTTAAATATCAATAATGATTAAAATTTATTTTTAACTTTCAAATCGCAATATTTCCTTATTGATGGTTATATTGATTTCTTACCAACGTGATACCATTTTTTGTTATGGGTTTTACTATGCGTTGAAAAAAGCGGACCACCACTATCACCCTGAAAAAGTATGACATAAAACATACTTAATTTTTTCATAGATAAAATATCAGTAACTAGCATAGTATCTTGTAGCAATAGTAAACATGAGATGAAGAGAATGAAGATATGTAACGAAGACATCACATATAAGTGAAGTCCCATGTCCCATCCATTATACATCTGTTTCACTGATCGATTTTCTTTAGGGACAAGCAGGTGTTCCGCCTTCTGTGTTCTGCCAGACCGAGACATTTTTTTCTTCGTCTCCACCGGGAATCGAACCCGGGACCTCACGGCTCTACGCTCATGCGTCAACCACTATACCAAGGAGGCAGTCATTACATATCATTAGGTATAATTATCGATGAATGATAAGACGAACGCTTAAAAAGCGAATCTGAATCCAGCTTACTTGACATGCATCCTTTCCTAAACTATAAGCACACATCATAGTATCCTTTACAAGATTATCTTTATATATAGCGGATTTGCTGCACTTTTCACCATCAACCAATTTGACTTTGGTTTCTAACAAATATCGTGATGACGTCAGTGCTCCTTGTCTGGTTTTCCCCCAACCCGCTACAGTAAGGGGCATATTTTTGAAGTCTAGGTCTAAAAATACAAGGCCTTGTTGGTATACTTTGATTATATAAGCAATAAGCATATAATACAAGGTAATTTTAATACAATTAGGACGCTATCTTAAATCTATAACATGTTAAGGTACCTTCAGAAGGCAAACAAATCGGTCGGACTTTTTCTGAAAACTTCAACTTTTTCTCCAGTGTAAGGACAGCTATATCATTTATGTCCCGAACAGCATTAGAGGTGAAGACAGGATGTTTAACTCCATTCTTTAGTCTAAGTGTACTAAAAGAGGATCCTAGGCGATCATGCATGCCAATGTTCACTGTTAAATCGTGGAAGTTGACACTGAAAATAAAATTAATAACCAGATAAACAAACGTATTCTTAGTCAGGATACATAGTCATTTTTCCAGATTTAAATCCACGATAATTATTCTATCTACTGAAAAATAACTCTATGTGTATAGAAATTCTATCTTTCATTATTTCTGCATATCGAAGTGTAATGTTACTGCATATTTAAGTGAATAGACATTTATTAGGTCAGCATGCTCTATCCAAGACCACGCTTGTCGTTTTCCATCAGGCGAAGCGATATCTATCTTGCATTAAAAAAAATCGAACAGAGAAGACGATTGGTCCGAAATGTCTACAGTTGTTTGCAGCCTTTACGAGGATTACTTTCCTTGTGTCCTTACCCAAATGTAATACAATGTCCAGCAGTCAAGATATGTTGATCAGTGATAATAGCTCCTCCACAATGCAGTTTTGGCCCTAACATGAGAGATACCAGCCAAGGATATTGATGGGGTTGTACAGTGGAGCCACCAACGATCCGGCGGTTTTTTCCTGCTATTCCACATTCTACAATGGCAATAAATTAGAACTATTTGTATTGTTGTATCTATAAGCTTTAAACAATTTTCTATATAGAACTCCTTGGCCTTAGTAGAACAAGACTTTTGTCAGTATTATAAGACATGGCCAATAACGTATTTCAGAGTTCTCCTACGTTTCAAACAACTTAAAGACTCGAATATTAAATCTTACCACACGAACGGTTTACTTTGGAAGCGCATATCTGAAAAAAAAACCGAAAATATTATTTTTAAGTAATTAAAGTCTATTATCAAATTATTAGTAAAAAGTATAAATCAAATGACCAGAATAAATTGACTTACATTTCCTACTGTAAGGTAAATAAAAATTAATAAATACTTCATTTTATACATGTACATAAATTTTCCTTGTGAATAGAAAGAAACCACGTCATATCTATTACCATCAACTGAAAGTTTGCGTAATAAAATGGCTAGTAAGAAAACTTAATTAAAATAGTTATTAAAAATCACTCGTGCGTCATTTAAATAACTTAGTACCAAAGTTAAATACCAAAAAAATAAGTCTATGTTAAAAAGAGCTTCTATCTAAAAATAATCCTAAAATAAAGAAACCTTGAATCTATTTGTTTCAATTATTCATTGGTCCAAAACATCATCTAGTATCGCTTAGATTACAATAGCACAATTAACATACAAAGGGGATCAACGTGATTTTATTTTAAGTTCAATTTTCACAATACTAATTCGTATGTTGTAGTCTATTGTAAAGAAAATATTTATTAAAGACTAGCTTTCCGCCCGCGGCTTCGCCCACGTTTTCAGAGAAAAACCCGTTCCCGTAGGATTTCCGGGATAAAACCTATCCTATGTCCTTTCTCGGGTATCAAAATATATCTATACCAAATTTCATACAAATTGGTTCAGTAGTTCAGGCGTGATTGAGTAACAGACAGACAGACAGAGTTACTTTCGCATTTATAATATTAGTAAGGATTTACTGAAAATTAAAATTCATAAACATGTCACACATATCTTTATTCTGTGAATTTTAACTATATGTGTGATCTACTTTCGACAACCTCTTTTTTATATTTTAAGTTTCCTTAGGGATTGCTTGGAGAATGGACGGCTATTTTTAATTGCATTGTCTCCTATGCAGTACAACCTACCTAAATTGTTTCAAATTATGAATTCATCCCATTAAAAAATTGTCACCGAAAACCTTACAGTTAATCTTTGTTGGCCAAAATGATTCGACTCTACCTCTAGTAGTAGGTAGTCAGTCTGTAGACCACAGTAACGTAGGGAATTGGACGTTTTGTAATTTGTCAGAATCCTTTAATTCACTGTAACAACCCTTGAAAATATTATTTATTAGAGAATCGCCTTAAAGTATTGTATACCAGTGTGTGATTAGGAATCAATTAAGTGTTACTGAAATGGCGGGCTTAAGTGAAAACAAATGTGATTATGAAAAAATTAATAGTAATCTTAAAAACAAACATTTAACAAGTAAAGACATAGGAACAGACTATAATTACAAACATGAAATCGTGTGGCAAAATATTGTATTTTTCTCATTGTTACATCTATTGGGCTTTTGGGGAGTTTACATATTTTTCACTGGAGGAATTTCCCTAAAAACATACGTATGGTGTAAGTACTATATTTATTAATGTTCATAATTAATGGTCACCATTTTTAAATGTTTTACGGTGTTATAAAAAACGTATTCTTGTTTAATGAGTTTCAAATAAAGTTGTTGTATGGTTTATTATGAACCCATCTTTTATTGTATGGATTATTATGAGCCTATTTAGAAGTACTTTATACAGTGCTAAACTACGAACTGTTCTTAAAAATAATTTCGTAATATAATTAAACTTGCTCTTTTCAGTCGTTACCGTTATGACATTGCTTGGCTTCGGCATAACAGCGGGAGCTCATAGACTATTCACTCACAAATGTTACAAAGCGAAGACACCTCTAAAAGCATTACTCATAGTATTGCAGACCGCATCAGGACAAGTAAGTTTATTTATTTTACGTATAACTTTCATATTTATGTGAAGTAGAGCACATGACATCGACAGTCTTATAACAGTAATCCTGAAATCTTGATGCTTTATCTGATCTTACCACATCCAAAAATGTTTTCAGTTTATAGCAATTATTGTTATTAATATTATGAATAATGCTGTCCAAATTTTTTAATTTTGAAATTGTGTAGGCTTTACTAATAGTTTCGAACTCTCACTGTCAATCTATCCATTCATAAAATACTTGTTTATTTGCACTATTATTAATATTTCGTGTCTTAATTGCTCTGCTCTTGTAAAGTAAACTATTTCTTCTAGAATACCCTCTACACGTGGATCCGTGATCATCGTCTCCATCACCGGTACTCAGACACGGATGGTGACCCACACAATTCTAAAAGAGGCTTCTTCTTCTCTCATATTGGTTGGTTATTGACCAAGAAACATCCGTACATAAAAGAACTGGGCAAAAGGATCGATATGAGTGACATAGAAGCTGATAAACTCATTACGTTTCAAAGAAAGTAAGTGTAGTAGAAATAATTTATTTTAAAAAACTATGACGTATCGTAATATGCATGAAATTTAGAAAAGATATTTAGTTTAACGTACGTAACGTAACGTAACGTAGATATTTAGTTTACTCTTTCACGAAAAATCAGAGCAGAGCAAATTTTAAACATGGATTGATTGAAACCCGTGTACCAAAGTGAAGAAGAGGATTAAAGATCGTAAGGAAAAGCGTTATAAATAAAAATATATTTTTCGTCTTTATTGTCATAAGTTTATGATGATTAATTAGTGTTATTATATCATCAGTAGTACCTATTGTAAATTATAATATCACTGAACCTAATTAGAATAAATAAATAAAACGAATTATCAATGCAAATTGCAAAGTTACTGATTAATTTAAAAATGATTTATAGTATAGTTAAAGGAATGTTATAATGTAGATGATATCTATGCAATTTGTCTCTCAGTAGACAAGAACAATGTAAACCTTTTTAGGAAACCCACCAAATAGCATTTAGCCACCAAATTAGGCTTTATATTCCTAATTAGCCTCACAACACAGGGTATCCTAGTGTGGGGTTCAATGCAGCATATGTAACTATATTATGTAACATTTTTTGAAACTAATAAAGAAATTTTTCATTTTTCATTTTCAATTATTATTAAACTTGCTCGGTTCAAAAACATTTCTGATTAGCAATTCCGAATATAGTAATGTTTTTACCGGATTAGAAAGTAATAAATAAAAGTTATTTCCATATTGATTACAAAGTTTATTAGGTCAGTTAACATGGTAAAAAAACAACACAATAGCATTTAATGGTTATGATAATAACTAATAAGCCCACCTTAATGCATATGGCAACGTTATTGGCCGCTCAAGTCAAAGACGGAGCATCTAAATCTAAACCAATGTTAAAATTTTGAATCTTTGGTTCGATATCTCAATAATGATAACGAAATAAACATTGCCCAAAGTGTAGAGCATAATTTAAAGCAATAAAAAGTATGGTAAGAAATACTTTGTATCCTGACTTAGAAGCTTTTGTGATTACAACTGGCTTAACCCTTTTAGCAGAAAACGCAAATAGATCGAAGAAAAGCAAAGAGAAAAATCTAAGTCAACAATTTGAACATAAACCTTTATTTTAAACTTTGTTGTCCCATCATAGTGTCGTAATGTTTTATATATACCTATACCTACTAATTGTTATGTTAATTGACCAATCTAAATGAATAACTTAATCATTGATTTCATTGAATCTTTTGTTTTTACATTTGATTTCTTTTAATGTTTTTATTTGTTACAGGTATTATTTCTACATATTCGCCGTCAGCTCCGTGCTAATACCAGTGGGAGTACCATACTATTTCTTCGGGGAACCTTTCCTAACTTCGCTGCTTGTATGCTTTTTCGCGCGTTATGTGGTTCAACTAAATGGCACTTGGCTTGTCAACAGTGCTGCTCATCTATATGGCACGAGGCCGTATGACAAGTATGTAAAATATTTTACGCTTAATTAACCTGTCTTTGTGTTCACAATGTTTGGCTAACAATGTAGAGAGCGCGACTCGATTATCTAAAGAATGTCGTAAGTATTGCAAAGTGATGACGTCAAGGATGCGTTTTAACCCATTGACCACCGAGCGGCCCGATCGGGCCGAGACACAATAGATTTTCTATTGTGTCTGTGATCCGAGGACTGACGGATTAAATAATAAATACGGTATTAATACGGTACTAATAAGGTATTAATAATTTTGTTCTTTTTTATATAAGAAGATGTTAAAAGAGATTACGTAATAAGTTTAGTTCAGGTTCCCAAAAACGTGTCATTTTTCAATCATACAGCATCACTATTTATCAATGTTTTTGTGTCCACCTCCGTCCTTATTTATTGTAACTGGCCGCAATATTATAACAATTAAAAATGTTTTCTTGAGTCCAATCTGCCTACCTACTGATTACAACAATGTATTTTTTTTATTAAAACTACTTCTCTATTTGCAGAAAACTTCAACCAGTTGAGTCATGGTTCGTGTCTTTATTCTCGTACGGTGAAGGTTGGCACAACTACCACCACGCCTTCCCTTGGGATTATAAAGCGGCTGAATTGCCTTACTTTATAAACCCATCTACTGCGTTCATAGATTTCTTTGCTAAACTGGGCTTAGCTTACGATCTGAAGACAGCATCAGAAGAAATGGTAAGTAAGACCAATTAAGACACAAAAAAACAATTCTTTTTACTGTCGTGCAGTGCAGCAAAAAGATGCTTTGTTTCTTTACTTTTACATCTTTTGTATTAATCAAATGTTATCTGTCTTAACACGTATGTATGAAAAACACAATATCTATAATTTCTTAATTATGATACAGGTTGTCAACCGTATCAAGGGCACAGGCGATGGTACCCACTTCGACCTCGGCAACGATGAATCCAAGTCCGCAGTGACAGCCACCGGTATAGTCCACCCTCTGAACATTACATATAACGTTACATATCCTCCTCCTAACACTGAACTTGATGACGAAGGACTACCTCTTTGCGAGTCGGAAGTTCTAGAACGAACATCGTTCAAGAAAAGATCCGCTAAGGCCTAAACTGAACAGCTGTTTTTAAGTTACTACGGTTTTAATTGAACAATGCTTATATTATTGTGTATGATTCTATCCGACAATTAGATAATGAATCTATAGTATATTCAAAATGTATGTAATAATTGAAATAGGCATAAGTCTCTGTGATATTATAGCTTGTAATATGTTGTTGTAGAATAAAACTTCACTAACGCAAATATTCATTTTACTACAGTTTTTGTAAATATCATGCTAATGTACTCTATATTACCATTTCTCTAATCAATTATATCCATTATAACTAGAACAATATGTCAAGGAGTTAAATAAAACATTAAATCAATATAATACCCGTTTTATTTTAAACAATTAACCCTTCTAATACAATTTACACACACATACAATCTCCTTGTGTATTTTGATATATAAACGACATGTGATCGTTAATTTTTGTATAAATTGATGGTTCTGAGCTATTAGACGCTGACGACAGCACCCCATTCAGTCGGAATGGTCTTAAGTGTGGAAGACCAGGCCGGCGCGTCATCACTGGGGCACCTACATCTTCCTAAAAGCAAAAGTGGTCTAAGAAGAATAGTTTAGATGTAAATATATATATAAGTAGTACCTAAATATATCTTCTGATCCATCCAGATCAGTAGCATTTAATTTTTATAAGAATATTGAAGTGTCAATAATGTAAGAACTTCATTTCTTCTCTTTACTTACGATAGACTACTTAGATAACGTGGTACCTATATTAATAAAGGTCCAGTTGGTTCTACGCAGCCTTTATCCAAAGTAAAGTTAGCTTGATATGAACAAGTCGATCCTTCTAATAACGAAAATATGGTTGGGCGGGCGATACATCGGGATCTATTGTACTAATACTAATACTAATAAATAGTACTAATACTATTTGTATTGTTGTATCTATAAGCTTCAATCAATTTTCTATATAGAACTCCTTGGCCTTAGTAGAACAAGACTTTTGTCAGTATTATGAGACATGGCCAATTACGTATTTCAAAGTTCTCCTACGTTTCAAACAACTTAAAGACTCGAATATTTAAGTACAATTAAATAATTAGCTAACTACGTAGGTACGTATTATGTTTGTAGTATTAAAGTTATTGTTAGCATTTGTTAATTCATCTTGGTATAGTATCAGAAAAATTAAATCTTACCACACGAACGGTTTACTTTGGAAGCGCATATCTGAAAAAAAAAACCGAAAATATATTTTCTAAGAATTTTTCTAGAATTAAAATCTATGATTGACCAAAATATATTGACTTACATTTCCTATTGTAAGGAAAATAAAAATTAATAAATACTTCATTTTATACATGTACATAAATTTTCCTTGTGAATCGAAAGAAACCACGTCATAGCTATTACCATCAACTGAAAGTTTGCGCAATAAAATGGCTAGTAAGAAAACTTAATTAAAATAGTTATTAAAAATCACTCGTGCGTCATTTAAATAACTAGTATGAAGATTTAAAAAAAGAGGATGTATATGTTGAAAAGAGCTTGTATCTAAAAATAATCCTAAAATAAAGAAACCTTGAATATATTTTTTGTTTCAATTATTGAATATATATTTTGTTTCAATTATTCATTGGTTCAAAACTTATATTACAATAGCACAATTAACATACAAAGGGGATCAACGTAATTTTATTTTAAGTTCAATTTTCACAAAACTAATGTATGTTGTAGTCAATTGTAAAGAAAATATTTATTAAAGATTTACTGAAAATTAAAATTCATAAACATGTCACACATATCTTTATCCTGTGAATTTTAACTATAGGTGTGTTCTGCCTTACTACTACTACTACTTGAAGAATGGACGGATATTTTTACTTCCACTAGCTTCTATACAATACAATGCAATACAACCTAGGTACCTAACTTGTTTCGAAGCAGTAATTATTAGGTACCTACTTATATTTTAATATTTAAGACAATATCATAGTAATCACTAACTACAGGAACAAACTGTTAGAATTCATGTAGATTTTTGAATTCATCCTATAAAAAATTGTCACTCTTAATATATAATACAGTAAATCTTTGTTGCCCAATATGATTCGATTCTACTAGTACCTACGATAACAGAAACGTAGGGAATTGGACGTTTTTTAATTTGTCAGATTCCTTTAATTCACTGTAACAACCCTTGAAAATATTATTTATTAGAGAATCGTCTTGAAGTATTGTATACCAGTGTGTGATTAGGAATCAATTAAGTGTTACTGAAATGGCGGGCTTAAGTGAAAACAAATGTGATTATGAAAAAATTTATAGTAATCTCAACAACAAACATTTGACAAGTAAAGACATAGGAACAGACTATAATTACAAACACGAAATCGTGTGGCAAAATATTGTATTTTTCTCATTGTTACATCTATTGGGCTTTTGGGGAGTTTACATATTTATCACTGGAGGAATTTCCCTAAAAACATACGTATGGTGTAAGTACTAAGTACTATATTTATTAATGTTCATAATTAATGGTCACCATTATTAAATGTTTTACGGTGTTATAAAAAACTTATTCTCGTTTAATGAGTTTCAAATAAAGTTGTTGTATGGTTTAAACTTATCTTATGTAACTGATGTGAGAAAATAAACTCTTTTTTATTTTTATTTTTTATTTTTTATTTTTTTATTGTTTATTTATTATGAACCCATTTTTTTATTGTATGGTTTATTATGAACCTATTTAGAACTGTTCTTAAAAATATATGTTGTAAATAATTTCGTAATATAATTAAACTTGCTCTTTTCAGTCGTTACCGTTATGACATTGCTTGGCTTCGGCATAACAGCGGGAGCTCATAGACTATTTACTCACAAATGTTACAAAGCGAAGACACCTCTAAAAGCATTACTCATAGTATTGCAGGCCGCATCAGGACAAGTAAGTTTATTTATTTTACGTATAACTTTCATATTTATGTGAAGTAGAGCACATGTCATCGACAGTCTTATAATAGTAATCCTGAAATCTTAATGCTTTATCTGATCTTACCTCATCCAAAAATGTTTTCAGTTCATAGCATTTATTGATATGACAAAAAATATATGTACCGGCCGAATTGATAACCTCCTCCTTTTTTTGAAGTCGGTTAAAAAATTCTGAATAATGCTGTCCAAATTCTTTAATTTTTCGAAACTGTTGTAGGCTATAACAGTTTCGAACTCTCACTCTCGCTCTATCCATTCATAAAATACTTATTTTACTATTATTAATACTTCGAGTCTAAATTGCTCTGCCCTTGTAAAGTAAACTATTTCTTCTAGAATACCCTCTACACCTGGATCCGTGATCATCGTCTCCACCACCGGTACTCAGACACGGATGGTGACCCACACAATTCAAAAAGGGGCTTCTTCTTCTCTCATATTGGTTGGTTATTGACCAAGAAACATCCATACATAAAAGAACTGGGCAAAAGGATCGATATGAGTGACATAGAAGCTGATAAACTCATTATGCTTCAAAGAAAGTAAGTAATGTTTTTAAAGAAAGCCATGAAATATCGTAATAAGCGTAAAACTTAGAAAAGATTTTTATCTAACGTATTACTCTTTCACGAAAAATCAGAGCAGAGCAAATTTGAAACATAGATTGATTAAACCCCGTGTGCCAAAGTGAAAAGGATTGAAGATCGTAAGGAATAGCGATATAAATAAAAATCTGTATTTCGTCTTTATTGTCATCAGTTTATGATGATTTAATGTTAGTACGTATATCATCAGTTGTAAATTATAATATCACTGAACCTAATTAGAATAAATCCAAAAAAATCCGAATTATCTAAGCAAATTGCAAAGTTACTGATTAATTTTAATGATCGTTAGAGGAATATTTCAACTGAGATAATATAGATCATATCTATGCAATTTGTCTCTCAGTGGACTAGAATAATGTAAACCTTTTTAGGAACCCCACCAAATTAGTTAGTAGCATTTAGCAACCAAATTAGCTTTATATTCCTAATTATTATTAAACTTGTTCGGTTCAAAAACATTTCTGATTAGCATTTCCTAATATAGTTATGTTATTACCGGATAAGAAAGGATAAAAAAACTTATTTCCATATTGATTACAAAGTTTATAAGGTCAGTTAATATGGAAAAAACACAACACAATAGCATTTAATGGTTATGTTAATTAATCCACCTAAATGCATGCCAGTGGCCACGTTAGGTATTGACCGCTACTACTCAAGTAAAAAAAATGGAGCAACTAAATCTAAACGTGCAATGTCAAAATTTTGAATATTTTACATTCGATATCTCAATAGTGATAATGAAATATAAATTTCCCAAAGTGTAGAGCATAATTTAAAGCAATAAAAAGTGTGGTAAGAAATACTTTGTATCCCGACTTAAAAGCTTTTGTGATTACAACTGATTTAACCCTTAGCAGAATACGCAAATAGATCGAAGAAAAGCAAAGAGTCGTAGTCGACAATTTGTACATAAACTTTCCTTGTAATATTTGTTGTCCCATCATAGTGTCGTAATGTTTTATATATACCAATTGTTATGTTAATAGACCAATCCACATTCACAACTCAATCATTGATTTCATTGAATCTACCTTTTGGTTATTGATACATTTGATTTCTTTAAATGGTTATTCTTTATTACAGGTATTATTTCTACATATTCTTCGTCAGCTCCGTTCTAATACCAGTGGGAGTACCATACTATTTCTTCGGGGAACCTTTCCTAACTTCGCTGCTTGTTCGCGCGTTATGTGGTTCAACTAAATGGCACTTGGCTTGTCAACAGTGCTGCTCATCTATATGGCACGAGGCCGTATGACAAGTATGTAAAATGCGTTTTACGCTTAATTAACCTGTCTTTGTGTTTACAATGTTTGGCTAACAATGTAGAGAGCGCGACTCGATTATCTAAAGAATGTCGTAAGTATTGCAAAGTGGTGACGTCAAGGATGCGCTTTAAATACCGTATTAAATTTTGATACATTTTAAATAAGAAGTTGTTGGTTTTAGAGATTAAAAAATAACTTTAGTTCAGTTCCCTAATCCATCATTTTTCAATTATACAGCATCACTATTGCTCAATGTTTTTGTGTCCACCACCGTCCTTATTTATTTTAACTTGCCGCAATATTATAACAATAACACGTTTTTAAGTCCAATCAGTACCTACTAACTGTATTTTTTTATTTAAACTACTTCTCTATTTGCAGAAAACTTCAACCAGTTGAATCATGGTTCGTGTCTTTATTCTCGTACGGTGAAGGTTGGCACAACTACCACCACGCCTTCCCTTGGGATTATAAAGCGGCTGAATTGCCTTACTTTATAAACCTATCTACTGCGTTCATAGATTTCTTCGCTAAACTGGGCTTAGCTTACGATCTGAAGGCAGCGTCACAAGAAATGGTAAGTAAGACTAAGGCTCAAAAAAAAAAGAAAATTATTTTTTCTGTCGTGCATTCTAAAAAGATGCTCTGTTTCTTTACTTTCACATCTTTTGTGTTAATTAAATGTTATCTGTACACGTATGTATGATAAAACACAATGTCTATAGTATCGAAATTGTGGTACAGGTCGTGAATCGTATCAAGAGCACAGGCGACGGTACCCACTTCGACCTCGGTAACGATGAAGCCAAGTCCTTAGTGACAGCCACGGGTATTGTCCACCCTCTGAACATTACATACAACGTCACATACCCTCCTCCCAACACTGAACTTGATGAAGAAGGATTACCTCTATGCGAGACAGAAGTGCTTCAACGAACAACGTTTAAGAGAAGATCTTCTAAGGCCTAAACTTTACAGCTGTTTCTACGTTACTACGCTTTTAATTGAACAATGCTTGTATTATTGTGTATGACTCTATTCTATAATAAGGGAATGAATAATTCTATACCACATTAAAAATGCATGTTTGAAATGTATGAAGTAAATGAAATAGGCATAAGTCTCTGTAATATAGCTTATAAATTATAATATTTGATTCTTTTCTATGTCAAACCGTTGATACTTTTCTATGTCAAACCGTTGATTCGAACACAAGTGCGACTGGTTATATTAAAATACCCTCATTAAGATGGTTTTCAAAAAATGCTTCAAGTGTAACAAAAGTATAACACGAAAGTCCCCTGGCTTAGAGTGTAGCAGATGTGAAAAAACAGTTCACGCTCAAACAGAATGTGCCAACCTGACAAACAAACAAATACAGGCTCTTCGTGCAACAGCGGGGCTGGAATGGAGTTGTGATGAATGCCAGAATCATACGCCGCGACGATCTTCATTCTTTGTTCCCTGTGAAGAAGATGACAATCCACACGCTCTAGCCGCCTCACATTCTCATCAAGACATTCAAAGTAGCCCTGGAAACGTGGCGATCGATATGAAAAAGCTAATTCACGATATGAGTGCTCAAATGGAGAAACTCCTCAAGAAAGAAATTGAGCCGCTTCAACATACGCTTACATTCATATCCGACGAACTATCGGACACCGTAGAAAAGCTAACCGAAAATGCGAATAAAATCAAAGCCTTGGAAAAGAAGAACGAGTATCTTACGAATCAAAATAAAGGACTTGAACTGAGAGTCAAAGCCTTGGAACAACGCCTAAATGAGATAGATCAAAACAAATTATGCAACTCGTTGGAAGTATCTGGAGTACCCGTCTGTCGTGAATATACTGATAAAAGTCTTATAGAAAATCTAGGAGAAAAAATTAAAGCAAATAAGGAATGCATCAGAACAATCCGTAGGCTTCCCGGCCGTCAACAGCGGCCGAGTGTCATTCTAGTAGAATTAAAATCTCAAAGTGATCGTGACAATTGGATTTCGGCAGGAAGAGATTCTAAATTAAAAGTAAGTGACCTGAATATCCGTGGTTCAACCGACAATCCCGACAACCCTATCTACTTTCGAGAAGCTTTAACCTCCCAGACCAAAACTTTATTATATAACGCTAAGCAACGTCTACGGGAATCCTACAAATATATCTGGTGCAAAGAAGGACGTATCCTCGCACGTAAGTCTGATAATTGTAAAGTGTCCGTTATTCGATGTGTAAATGATATTGATAGTCTGCTGAATGATAAGTAATTAAACTAATACCTAACGGTTTTATTATGTAGTGTCTATAAAATTATGTATACAAAAATGTCCTTTTCTCACACAGATAAATCACGTAATATAAGAGAGGTCACTGAATTATTAAACTGTACAGATTTAAATTATTACCTCAAAAACTTACCGTCTGGCAATTTACAATTATTTTGCATACATGTAAACATTCGTTCAATGCTTAAGAACTTTCCTAAGCTGCTGCAAATCATCTCATGTACAAAACATGCCCTCGACATCGTTGTGGTTACGGAAGCTAACATTTCTGAAGATATTTGTCATTTATATGGCTTACCGGACTATACAATGCACACACAACTTAGAAAAAATAAAAGGGGTGGTGGAATAATTTTATATATAAAAAAGCATTTAAAATTTACACGTTTCAACAGTAAATATAGTTCTTTTGAAAATATTTGTGGTAAAATAAAAAACAATCAGCAGTGTTTTTCCTTGTGTGCACTGTATAGACCGCCGTCTAGTTGTAAAACGTTATTTATCACAGAATTGAACAATCTGCTAGCCGATGTAAACAATATAAGTACTTTTAATTCACTTTTTTTACTAGGTGACATGAATATAGATTTAAAAACCACAACAATGCAAAAAAGCCGCTATGTAAATTTGTTAGCTGGGTATGGGTTGATGTGCGGTATATCAGATTATACGCGTATTGAAATGAGACAAAAACTAATAACTAAATCCTGCATCGACCACATCTTTATACGAACATACACATCTGACCCGTACACAGCCGCTATTGATACTGTGCTTGCCGATCACCGCGTTGTCGTACTTGCATGCATCGACACAACACCAACAGCATGTCATATACAGCGTGCTCCAACAAATAAAATTAAACAAGTGTTGGATTATAATAAATTAAATACTGAATTAAATGCTATTGACTTCTCACCAACAAACACAATGAATAATTCTAATAACATATTTGAATATATAACACAACAATTTCATAAAGCGTATAAAAAATCTACATTAAATAAAATAATACCACGAAAATTCATTCAACGAGAACCATGGATAAATACTAATTTAATAAAATTATGTGAAAAAAGAGACAAGCTTTTTAAGGAATGGAGACAGGATGAAACTAACGCACAGCTGAGACTACTGTATAATCAAACTCGTAACAAGACTAATAAAGCTCTTGAAACTGCCCGGAATCAATTCTATAGTAACAAAATAAAGGAAAATGATGGCGATCCTAGAAAGTTGTGGCAAGTTATTAATAGTATCTGTGGAAACAAAACCCGAACAATCGACACACAAATTGTACGTGCTTTCACTCCACTAAACTGTAAAGAAATCGCGGAAAAATTCGCATTGGAATTTAAAAATTCAATTAAAAACCTAATGCCAAATTGCAAAATTGACTTAGTTCTTAAGAGATACAGTAGGCCGGTGGATGTTAGTATGCGATTTCAGCCAACCACTCACAAACATGTACAAAATATCATTAAAAACTTACATAATAACAAGGCTCCAGGCATGGATAAAATAAGGGCAATCGATATTAAGTCTATAAGTGATAAAATATCTGCCGTAATAGTCAATCTCATAAATACCTCAGTTCGGACTGGTAGATATCCGGATGCACTGAAGACTGGCTGCATAAGACCGGTTTTCAAAAAAGGTGAAAAAAATGATTGTCAGAACTATCGTCCAATTACCTTACTTTCCTGCATTAATAAAATTGCAGAAAAAGTAATAAGCAACCAAATTCACTCTTTTCTAAGGAAAAATGATATTCTTTCTCCGCATCAATATGGTTTTCAATCCGGCAAAAGCACTACGGCACTTCTATCAAACTTTACCGACGAGGTTAATACTTACCTTAATGATAAAAAGCACGTACTCGCCCTTTTCATAGACTTCTCGCGTGCTTTTGATACGCTAGACCATCGCAAACTCGTTGACCAACTCGACTATTGCGGAATAAGGGGCAATCTCCTTGAGTGGTGTAAAGACTATTTGCATGGACGGAAATCTTGCGTCAGAATAGAAAACAGTTTCAGCGAAATGAGCAGCGTTGAAGTGGGTACAGCTCAGGGATCGGTGATGGGGCCGTTGCACTTTTTAACTTATGTCAACAATATGAGTGACCACCTCAGTCATTGTAAAATGTTTCAGTACGCTGATGATACCTGTATCCTTATAAACCATGAGAATGCAAATTTAGCCCTTAAATTTCTGCAATACGACTTCAACAATATATCTAAGTGGTGTCATAATGCGGGATTAGTCATCAATGCAAGTAAAACTAAATTATTGTACATCAAGTCTCCATATATGAAACAAGTTGACTTGCCGCAGCTTATCTGCCATTGTCACTCATGCTTGCATAACCAATGCTCACTATCGTGCTCTAACTGTAGTCAGATCGAACTTGTGAATCATTACAAATATTTGGGACTAATCATAGATCATAATTTCAACTGGGGCAAACAAATTGAAGCCGTATGTGACAAACTCCGGGCATTCGCAGCTAAAATATATGCAATAGGGAACAGACTAACATACAAGGTAAAATTATTACTATACAACACTTTAGTCGATTCGATTATATCCTACGGCCTTAGTAGCTATGGCAGAACGTATAAAACATATTTACAAAATATACTCAACCTCCAAATTCGCATCTTAAAACAAATAGTCCCAACTAGAATAAAAAAGAAATACGAAAACGATATAAGCAAACTTTTTAAGCACTGCAATGTGTTACCAATTTTTGAAAAAGTAGAAGTACATCTCTTAAAAGAACAACTTTTTAATAAAACATTTACTGAAAAAGTTACATCTCACAACCTTGGCACACGAAAAGTAACACAAAATAAATTATGTACTATCAGAGCCAATAACCGCTATGGCGAAAGAAGATGCTCATACATAATTCCACGTTTAATCAACAAATTAGATAATAACATTAAAAATAAAATAAACTGTAAAAATGTTAACCGTCAATTAAAATCATACTATATATCACGTTTATAAAGACTCGGCCAGCACAGTAGGTGATCGCAAATAATTTTTTCCACAAGTACCCTATTGTACGTCATATTTTTTCTGTTGTATAATTTACTTGCCATCTTAATGTATTTTTCAATGTAATTTCATAATGTTAATGTAATTTTCAAATGTAATGCAGCAAAATTTATATTTATCTGTCTAGTATTTGTTTGGCGTCTAGAATGCATGTGCACCACGATCAAATCGTGTCGATTTATGTGGTGTTTCTTCTGTATGCTTAATGTATGTTTATTTTTCTATCAATAAATGGTTTAAAAAAAAAATAAAAAAAAAAAAAATATTATGTTGTTGTGGAAAAAACTTCACATGACGCAATTTTTCTATTTACTACAGTTTTTGTAAATATCATGCTAATGTACTCTACATTTCCATTTCTTCTATCAATTATATCCATTATAACTGGAACAACATGTCAAGGAGTTAAATAAAACATTAAATCAATATAACACCCGTTTTATTTTAAATAATGAATTAACCGTTCTAATACAATTTACACACACATACAATCTCCTTGTGTATTTTGATATATAAACGACATGTGATCGTTAATTTTTGTATAAATTGATGGTTCTGAGCTATTAGACGCTGACGACAGCACCCCAATCAGTCGGAACGGTCTTAAGTGTGGAAGACCAGGCCGGCGCGTCATCACTGGGGCACCTACATCTTCCTAAAAGCAAAAGTGGTCTAAGAAGAATAGTTAAGATGTAATATATCTTCTGATCCATCCAGAGCATTTATTTTTTTATAAGTATATTGAAGTGTCAATGATGTAAGAACTTCATTTCTTCTCTTTACTTACATCAGATAAAGTGGTGTATAAAGGTCCAGTTGGTTCTACGCAGCCTTTATCCATAGTAAAGTTAGCTTGATATGAACAAGTCGATCTTTCTAGTAACGAAAATATGGTTGGGCGGGCGATACATCGGGATCCTGAATCGTAAATAGGTAATGTTGATACTGTTGCTGTTCTTCTATTGTAGTCTCTCCCTAGAAACAAATAAAGCAAAGAGCACAACTTTTAAATATACCATTATACCAGATCGTACATCACAATATTAATTTTCTATAATCAAATACACAGTAAACAACATTCATTATATCTGAATTTTGAAATTTAATTGCCTGTAACTTCTAAAAAATCAGTGACTTAATCATCGACATTAGAATTCAAATATTTAAACACCAATATAGGTTTCCCATAATACCTTCTAGGTAAAAATGTATGAAACGCAAAAGCATATATTATCTAGGTCAGAGGTGGCAAATGGCAGATCTCGGTCCAAACGAACATCAATTTTGGATGATGCGTGCGATAAGTTTAATAGCTCTACTAGTAAAAAAACATAAACATAAATACATACAGCTGAATGGCAAACAAATCGGTGACACATATTGATTAAATGAAACTTCATTGGCTAGTCTCAACAAAGCCAAGTCGTTATCTCCACCAGGAGTATATCCACCGGGAATCCTTATAGCTTGAACGGTAAAATTTATCCCATTATTGCTACAGAAGTTGTTGGATCCAATCTGTACGAAAACGGTTGATGGCGATAAACTGAAAAATAATAAGTATATATTAAAAAAGATCTACATAATAGAAATACGTAATGTTGCCATTACGTATTTGATCCGTTACAATAATCCATACTAATATTATAAATGCGAAAGTAACTCTGTCTGTCTGTCTGTTACTCAATCATGCCTTAACTACTGAACCAATTTGCATGAAATTTGGTATAGAGATATTTTGATACCCGAGAAAGGACATAGGATAGGTTTTATCCCGGAAATCCTACGGGAACGGGTTTTTCTTTGAAAACGCGGGCGAAGCCGCGGGCGGAAAGCTAGTTAATTATAATAATGTCAATTCAAATGTCCCTTGGCATATTATAGGGTAGATACAGCCTACTGTCTGTCACCCGAATCTTTTTGTTTGCCACCAGGAATTGAACCCAGAAGCCCTCGGTTTATTCTCAGACATAATTCTATGTTCCAAGGAGGTCGTAATATTATCATTAGTAAGTACCACGTAAGTACATAAATGTTAGTCATAAATCAATTTAATATTACAATATCTAAACGACATAAAACAGCTACATACCAGCTACGTTGTTCTTGATTATTCATGGATTATACAATTCCATGAACATTCTGAACAAAACTAACTACTTATTTAATGCGTTTTTAGTTTAAAAATTTGACTTTAAACGCATAATCATTTTTTATTTTTTATCAGTAATCATTTTTCTAATAATTTATAAATTTCACTCGTAACCGAAACGGAAAATGGGCATGATTTAAAAAAAAAAGTTAATTATTATACGTACAAAAATAAAAATCAGATAAAAACTTACTCATAAACCCTAGACGCAGCAGTTATTACATGTCTATTTGAAATTAAAGTTCCTGGTATGATAGAATCATTGGCATGAATAAACACTAGCCACGGCATCGTGTAGGGCGGAATGGGGTCTACGCCTCTGATTTTATCAAGTAGGCTATAATGACCACTGTTTACAATTCCACATCCTAAAATAAATTGTAATAAAAATAAATTCTTCTAATTGTTTAGACAAAATGTTTAACACAAAATGGGACACGTTAAAGTATATTTTGAATCGTAATAAAGTAATAATATTACGATTAATTCATGAAGCTTGAGAATCCAAATTAATTTGCAATATAAATATAAACAAAGAGATACGTACGACAATAGCAAGGCGGACGAAATCCTAAATAGTTGAGAATATTACTAAAAAGAAAACAGTTCTGAAAAGAAAATACATTTCGTAATTACTTGTAAACAATGGAATTGTAGTCTTGAATTAAAAAGAAGAAAAATCTTACCGAGAACTGTATAAAATAGCACAAACAAAATAAAGATAATATATGCATGTTTAGGCGCTTCCTCGAATATCTGTTGGACTATATTAACTATTCTTAAAATATAGCCAAGGTATTTAAACAAAAAAGTCAATTTTAAATTAAATGCGGGCTCTTTAATTGTTAGATAATTACAATAATGATCACGTAAGAATATTTCGGATAAATGAATTTTAACATGATTAGGAATACGGGTGAAAAAACAATATATTAATAGTTTTAAATAGAGATGTTTCAGCATATGGAGTAGGCATTATTTTTTAGTATTGATTAATGTTTAACGATTAATTGCCTATAACTGCAAAATTATCTTTGAATCAAAATATTCATTAATGATACTAAGAATTAATTCCATATAATGTGCCGTATTTGCTTTTTTATTCGCCTTGAGCCAACTATTGCCAAGGCTGTCATTTTCAGCATACTTTTTCTCTCTTCTACAAAGAATGAGCTATAAATGAAACATCTCCTTTGAAAACCCTATCAATCTCTACAGAAACAACCGCGGCGCGAATGGTGTTTGATCCAATGCAAATACTTTGTCACTCTAGTGTATACGCCCGGATATCCCTTCCTTCCACATCCAATTCCCCAGGAAACGATTCCTGAAAAAATGTATATAAGTAATATAGCAAACATACCTCAAACTATTAAAAAATACAATGTGATTCGTTTACCTAATAACTCGTATTGCTTGTCTTTTCTTTCAGCTGTCAAGGGGCCGCCACTATCACCCTGTAAATGAAAAAAATGGTTACATTACATATTATAACGTAATATCACAAAATTGTAATGATAATTTGGAGGAGTTGACAACAGATACACGTGAAAAGACTCGCTCTTACAAACAGTTCTACAATTCTAAAATCTATTTATTTGTTACTGAGAATCTATACATATAATAAATCTGTAGAAGGGTCAATTCTATACATTGAAAATATTGAAAAAATAAATAGCAGGGGGTGTTACTGGATCGACACCAAACCCAAATATGTGATTAAAAAATTTTTTGTCTGTCTGTCTGTCTGTATGTGAAGGCATCACGTAAAAACTAACGGTTCGATTTCGATGAAACTTGGTATAACCTTATTATCTTGGGCATAAAATAGGATACTTTTTATCCCGGAAAAATACGTAGAAAAAAAATAAATCTTAATTTTTCTTAATTTTTCCGCGCGGACGGAGTCGCGGGCGGAAGCTAGTATGACAATATATTACATGCTAGTGGTCTGGGCCGGCTTCGCCTGTGGTACCTACATGTTTAAACTATCCTATCTCTCAAGTTGTATGGAACTGCACATGGTGTGCGAATTTTATTATAATCGATTAAGTGGTTTAGGAGTCCATTGAGGACAAATATTGTGACACGAGATTTCAGTTTGGGCTTTGTCACAATATAGAAAACTTCGCGAAGCTTCAAAAAGCACCACTTTTTCTATTCATACTGCGAACTCGAAATAGTGGGGGTATGTACCGAACTCTGATATTTATTCCAGTCCTTATATATTTAAGCAAATCTATACTAATATTATAAAGCTGAAGAATTTGTTTGTTCGATCGCGCTAATATCAGGAACTACTGGTCTAATTTGAATTTTGGTGTTAGATAGCCCATTTCTCGAGGAAGATTATAGCTATGACCAACAGGAGCGTAGCAATGCGGGTGAAACCGGGGGTCACAGCTAGTATGCAATAATCGTTACCTGACATGTATCCCGCTTCCCTTCACTAGGATATCCAGCACAAAGCATCCTATCACTTATCATTGCGCTCTCATATTTCGTATTTCTGCACTCCTCATTGCTTAAGACCGGCAATTCAACTTCTAACAAATTACAAGAGTGGTCTTTTGATTCTCCCAATGATCCCCAACCAGCAGCTATTGCTTTTACACCAACGTATGTGTTATCTGTTAGAAAATTATTAAATAACAAATTGCTTAATATAGTTTATGGTTTAAGTTATGAGCCGCTATTCATGTATGTATGTAAAACCCAGAGACTAAATTATATTAAAAAGAATTGATACAAATATCTATTATAATTTATTCAATATTTAACGACTTTAGTGGTGAATTCAACACTAAAACTTAAAGCTTATATTTTTCATACATTACTTATCCCTTTAACTAATAAACAAGCTTAACTATGTAGAACATAAAATCAAGAAGTTGTCTACATAAAGGTCAAAATTTAAACACTGCTGGTTGACTAATGTAAGTATAATAATAATAAATAGAAAATGAGTTTAAAATCATTATCATTATGGTATTTTAATAACGCTCAGACGAGTCTCTTATCACAAAATTGTAAAACCTATTCTGTCCTTGCTCTGGTTTATATTCTGACTCTAAGAACAAAAGTAGGTGCTCATATTTATCTATTTAATTTTCCTCATGTGAATTAGTTCGAAAAATAAGGATTTGTATTTAAATTAAAATTTTTATTTACCGATAAGTTAAATACCTACATATAGGTACAGTAAATATATGACTTGACACTACTATACTGAGGGAGTACTGGAAAATGTTACAAATTTAGCTCTATGAATTGCCTGAAATACAAATATAAGGGATTAAACTTCTAGCATGACTTCTATGTAATACATACCATCATTATGGGGTAAGCAGATAGGCTTAACAGTATCTGTTATTTCTACCCTCTCATTTAACTTCAAGAGAGCAATATCATTCCTAAAGTCGACATAGCTAAAGTTATGTGCTCTGATGTTAACCACATAGCGTGTTATTGGCCGTTCGGTCTCGTTGCAACGGTTATGCTCCCCAAAGGTCACCTTCATCATAAACCACATGAGGCTAAAACGATAAAACATCAAGTATAACCCGCGCCATTAAAGTATAGATTCAAAAGTTGATAAACACAAATTAGATTTGTTATTGTCACGCTTATAAAAATACGACGACAAAATATTATTTTATGTTTAAAATAAATTTAATAAATGCTTTATACAGTTATAATGTAATTATTAATCAGCTAAGAAACTAGCTTTGTCGCAGAAATAATTATAAATATTTAAGTATTCATTCTTTCAAGTCATGAAATACAGTTTGAAAAAAAGTAACTAACCTTTTAACACAATGGCCAGCAGTCATCACATATCTGTCGTTGATAAGCATGCCTCCACAGTAGAATTTTTTGAAGTACGTCAGTCTAACCACCCAAGGGAATGCATTGACTGCTGACTCTACCCCGCCAACAATTCGGGAAGCTTCATTGCGTTCACCGCAGCCTTAAAAAGCATTAGAATTGTTATGATACGAATGTTGATTAAAGATATAGGTATATTTTTTTAAGTTTCAATGAAGATAAAGATGTTACTTTTCAGAGTTCTTAGTAACTCCGAAAAGTATCTCTATTGTGAATAGTCAGAGCCGTTCGAAAATATGGCGAGTTTACTATATTATTTTAATTACCGTAATATTACATACAAATAAAAAGAATCATTGTATAAAATTTTATCTATAAAGTAACAGTAAAAATAAGCTTTTACAATTCTAAACTGGATATCGATATAAAAAAATACAAAAATGCATAAATGACTCATCTTTAAAATTATTAACGGTTGACGAAAGAATGTATTTACATAAAAACAATAATAAAAAACATGAAACGCATCTAAAACCGAGACGAATCACGTCAAATCTAATACGATAGGTGTGAAAGTAAATTGATTCGTTGGACTTGTAAATCATTAGGACATAAAAAATCTGCTAAGTCACGGTCCATGCATTTCTTATGCCGATGTGATAGCCGTGATTATAATATATAAAAGGCAACTAGCTCAAGTGTTTTAATTTATGAAAATTTTAGACGCGATTAGTTGGGTTAACTTCTTATTACTTTTTGTCGTATATACATAAAATATTCCCTGATTATTATACGTCATAGGATATCAATTTATGTTTTTCACAACTTTTTTCAAAATGAACTAAATCTTTTCTGTCTAGGATAGATTTTATCAGGAACGAATTTTCTCAAGATAATAGTAATAGTACCCATACTTAAAATACTAAATACATTAAAAAATTAAATATAATAAAAATTAAAATACGTTTTAAATATAAAAAAAAAATCTAAATATTTTTAAAATAATCTTAGTTATAACGATATTTTTGATACTTACGGCAGTTACATTTGTGTAACTCATCTTCATAAATCGATTCATCTATTGCAGTAGTAGTTTGTTCTGTGCTAGTAGTAGTAGTAGTGACATTAGCTTCCTCTCCCTATAAAAAGCTCTATATACATCAAATACGTAACATACATTCAAAGTCGGTGAAATATTGTGCTATATCGTTGCGTATCTTTTAATTTTACTCAATTGTACAATTTAAAGCTCTAAACCAAAAAACGAATACAATTGAAATACGATAAAACATTGAATAATCATCGATATATAATTATTACTTACAATATTTAGTTCATTAATGAATATCCAGCTTTACAATTTGCATCTCCAAAACTTGCAACAAAGTATCAAATATCAATTGACATTAATTATTAAGATCCTCGACAGAATCTTAAATCCTAATAGCCTAATATGTTCTCCATAAAAAAGCACTTACCATAGCACCAATACACATAATTAACAGTATCACAAGTTTCGCTTCCCACATCTTAAAACTTTTAACTTGTTACAAACTTTGACCTCTTACAATAGAATCGGGATAGAAGTCCCCTTACGAGAAGGCTTCTCACAAGAATGAGGGCGTTGCTCCTCAAACCACAACGTAAAGCTAGGCATCTGGTCTATTATTAGATAGCCTATACGATTTACCTGTCTTCCTCTGTCCCTTAGAACCGGTACTAAATATTACGAATGTCATTATTTTTAAAAGCAACTTAAATTTTAGGCTAGGTTTAGATTATTTATTAAGATTCGCAATCTTAGTATGTATTTATTAAAAAAAATCTTTCTTTCAAATAAAAAAATGATGAGAATCAAAAAGTTTCTTGTTGATTTATCATTTTACTTATTGTGTTATAGACTTTGGAAGTTTGGTCATAAATGAAATTCAACGGACGAAATAAAAAATAAAAATGCACCTAAAATCATTAGAGTCGTGAATTTATTGAATTATAGCTGTTCGAATTTGACATTATGAGAAAACCTTTTTGTACCCCAAAAAGACGAAAATTTTTAATTTAGTACCTTTATACCAAGTTTTATAGCGAAGGTTAAACCCTAAATCCTAAATCACTATGAAATATAGCATACAATCAAAATATATCGCGGTCTGTAATAAAATATGGGTTTAAAAGCAATATGTAGGTATAATAAAACGAAATGATAATGAATTCACATTTTATTAATGTTGCACTTTTGGAATGTGCAATAAAGCTTATTATATTTTTTAACTCCTAAAATCTTTTGCATTTCTTCAGAAGTCACAGTAACAGGCGTCATCAGTATTGTCTTTAATCCAGTCTAAATAATGCGTCACTCTAGTATAAACACCGGGAAAGCCTATTCGGGCGCAGCCATAGCCCCATGATACAATACCTAAAAAAACACATAAACCACATAAATATTTCTTATTGCAAAAAAATGTTCATTTTTGCACTGAAACTATTCTTAACTCTACATCGATAAAGTATTTATTCAAAAATTCATGCAAATATTCTAATAATAACATTTTGTAACTACTAATACTGTTTTTTTATTTTATTATAATTATGTAAAAGTAATTTTTCAGACTTACCGATAAGTTCATATGCGTGATCCTTATTTTCTGCAATCAGGGGTCCTCCACTATCGCCCTGAAATATAAATATCTATGGTTAAAACACTGTTTAAGTGATAGATATTTTCTCGTTTTCTGTATATTGTACAGTGCCGAGTGCGCTAAAACAGATTGAAGTTTTGGGTCAAAAGTTTTTGGTAAAAGCTTTTATAGGTCGCATTAATCGACATAAATAAAAAGGTATCGCCAAAAGAATGCCAAGCGTAAAGCTCGAACTCGCCTCGAAATTTCGTCGTTGTTAGCGCTCGAATAATGTTCTTTTGGAGAGAAATCACGTAAAGGGGGCAACAGGGCAGAACAATGTCTCCCGGGGCAGTTAGTAATTAATTGAAATATTATCAATAACAACATTATCAAAGAGCCTCTATAATATACGAGAAACTACAATTTACTTCAATATACTCACAGTACAAGCATCCTTATGAGCAGTTGCGGGGAAACCAGCGCACATCATAACATCCTTAATTTTCGTCTTATTATAGTTCGTACTCTTGCACTCCTCATTACTGAGGATAGGCAGTTGTGCCTCCAGGAGGGAGCACGACCAGTTGCCTGTTTCACCCATCGCGCCCCAGCCAGCGACTGTAGCTTGTACACCGGTGTAGGTGTTTGATTTACCTTGGAAAATAAAAAAAAATTAAGCAATTATGTGAATATACGCATCGTCAATAGAATATAGTAGTACATAATATAGGTATTCTAATCCTAAGATCTTTGAAGGCATATAATTGTTTTTGTTTCGAAATAAAGAATAGTTAAAAGGTAAGAATCAGCATTTTGTCTATTGATCCTAAAAATATATTTACAAGAGCAAATTATTAAGTCTAAGGCACAGCTCAAACTACTGAACCGACCGAGCTGAAATTTGGCATGCAGATTGTTTGCATGGTATAGGCCTCGGCCTCCGCTGTTGAGAGGTTAAGAGTTTATCTAATTCTCTATATTTCTCATAAGAAGCTTTTTAAGAAGTTTTCCAGCCTTATACACTGGTAAAATTGTACTCACTTTCCATAGGCGGTATGCAGACAGGCCTAATAGCATGAGAGTACTCCACAGGCGCATTCAACCGCAACAGAGTTATATCATTCGATAGCTCTGTAAGTGTGAAGTTATGTGCAATTATCTTAACGACGTAGCGCATTTCAGGCATTGTTTTCGAAGTACATCGGTTGTGTTCGCCGAACTTCACTCGGAACATGAACCACATGAAGCTGCAAAGGTATTATGTATTTAGAAGATACCTTAATTAATATTTTGCTAGGATTGTCGTTTCACCAACCAAGTTCTACCAAGCTCTTCAAGTATCATCGTAACGTACTAATATTTAACTGTAATGTATCCATTTAATGTTAACAACAACAAACATACTTTATAATTTGTGAGTATTCTAAGCTTATGTGCCTACATATATAATGTATAGGAAATTATGCCGAGAAATTTTTGAGAGAATAAAGAAAGAGAGTATTTAAATAAATTGTCCTATATTGTGTTTGGATATATTTAAAAAAAAACGAAAGATTAACGAAAACTGCAGTTCTGAGAAAGCTATAATTTCATGAATTTTTAGGAAATCTATACTAATATTATAAAGCTGAAGAGTTTGTTTGTTTGTTTGAACGCGCTAATCTCGGGAACTTGTGGTCCGATTTGAAAAATTCTTTCGGTGTTAGATAGGCCATTTATCGAGGAAGGCTATAGGTTATACATCATTATGCTAAAGCGGAGAGCGGAGCATTGCGAGTAAAACCGCGGAGCACAGCTAGTCCTAAATGAAGAAGTGTTGTTCTTAGTATTTACTTCAACTTTGGTATTATAACATTTCTGTTTGTTTCTCTACTCACCCCTTAACACAATGTGCAGCTGACACCACATATTTATCATTGATAAGAGACGCTCCACACCCAAAGGAATTATGGTAAATAAGTCGGGCTATCCAAGGGAAGGCGTTCACGCTGGATCCCGTGCCTCCAACCACTCGTGGCTCTTCATTTCTTTCTCCACAACCTTATTAATGTTAATAATAATTCATATAGATTACTGTTTAAACTAATATACAATACGACTGTTTAAAATTTTTTTTGTTTAAAATATTTACGTTTAATCAAAATAGTGTTATACAAGTAGGACTATGACATTTTGTGATAAAAGGAAATCTTTCAAAGATGTCTTATAAGGGATATATATATTCTCATTTCCCATTTGAGATTGGTGACAAATTGAAAATGAGAAGCTTATGTTTGGTAATTGGTTATATTTTTATGGAACTATTCTAATTCTTATATTTAAAACTATAAGAAATTAGATATTGATAGAGTTCACGTGGGATACATTTGCGTAGTAATTAGTATGAATAAGGAACTATTATTAAATTATAATAAGTCAAAATTACTTACTGCAATCTTTACATGCCGGAAGCTGTTTTTCAGCCAATCGGTCATAGACTTTCGTATCTTCATTAACTCGAAAAGCCTCCTGAATAAAAATTAACATGCTAATAACCTTTTTAATTATCCATATGTTTAGAAATGTTATTTATCATTGCATTACTCTAAAGACTTTTGTCATAAGATGGAAACACTTCAGTGTACACGATAATTAAAATATTACCTTACTAAACGATTTTCCGGTACTGACGAGTGCACACAATACTAAGAACACACTTAACCACATCATTACACCATTCGAATTACACAGAATTCTAATTAATTTTATGTAATAAACATAAAAGCATCCAATACAATCATACAAGCGCTGGGTTCACTGTTATTGATACACTAACTCAAAACCTCCAACCCGATGTACTTATGAATATTGGGCACCCTAAAATGTAGCTTGGCACTAAAACACGAGACTTATTGCCACTCCGAACACAATCTTAAAGCCTTTTAAACTCGATTTTATAAGGTGTATTGTTACAAGCAGAGATAACCGAGCTTAGCGTTTAGATTAGGAGCAGCTTTTGGGAGCGACATTTTAGTTGCCTATTCAACGAAGAGGTGTATTTATTTGGCAATGACCGTGTGGATCGTTGACCTCTTGCTTCATTATTAAGACTAATTTATGCTCTATACCTCTCAGTAAAAGATCGACTTTGAATGCGAACACAGAGATCCTTTACATATTCATGAATCATGCCTCAAATATTTCTTAGTGTTAAGTTTGAAAAGCATATGATTACTATTTGCTAAGTTAATTATAATAAAAAGTAAAATATTGATATGTGCATCATTTGTATACTTTGAAGCTTATCTGTTATAAAAGGAAACTCTATGCAAGTAAATAAATTAAACAAGATAGGATTTAAGGATTTTATTTCGCTTGATTCTACAATATATGTTATACTATCTATGAAAATATAAAGTAGTTATTTTTAATAGAAAAAAAGATAGATGCTATACGGACGGGTGGGACTTATAAACCCTATTTCCCTTAAACTATGGGTTACCTACAATTGTATTTTTATCATCTTTTTACGTATCGATTATGATTAATAAATACAAATAGTAATAAAGCTATAAATAATAAATATGAATACCCAAATATAATATTTGAAGCGTCACATACAAACTCTAGACTTGTTATAACGGTTTTAATGAGACGTTAGACCGGTATCTTTGTATAAATTACTGTAATAAATAACTACTTAACACCTTTCTATTTAAATAAATTTATTGTTCTTTTAATGTCCATATAAACTTAATTTGTAAATTTATCATTGTGAAACCCAATAATATATATTGTATGTAAAAAATATTATTTAAAACACTAATTAGATTAAGTATTCAAAAAATATTTTTTATTAATAATTTGTAGGTACAATAAGGAAACTTTGTTAATAATGTTTATTATTAATAAATCTTTATACAGACAACTTTTTATTTAAATTTAAGAATATAATAATGCATTATAATACATACTATTAAACGCCGGGGTAGAGCGCGGCGTGACGAGCGTTTGCGTGCTTTTGCTCTAGGCGCAAGATCTCTGCTTACGGCTCCACCCGGTTTAGTCCGGGATAAAAAATGTCTGTCATTCAGAAATGATATAACTTTATTCAACACTTATTTCTTTGCAAGTAAAATTTTTTTTTTCAAATCGGTTCAATAAGTTCGGAGCCTTTTCAACAAACAATCATCACTGTTACATTTCCGTGATTTAATTCCAGACAACATTCGAATTTCGTGAAACTAACAACATAATATTAAATAACCTGAGTAATTTCATGATAATTAATAATAAAAGAAACCCGGGAAATTTAAAAATATTAAATCGAGCACACAATCTTACATTGAATAGATCTGTAATATACATAAACGGAATAGTGTGACTACTGCTACAAATTACAAAATTACTTCAGGAATTAAAGAGATTAATTCCTGCAAAACAAAATTATTTATACAAGTACATGCATTTCCTTCTTGTTGCTCCAAGTTTATCAATATTATCAAGATTCGCAGTGTTAATTTGCTAGTTTTTAATAACCAGGAACTCTACAATTTCTGAACTGCGAAAGGAAAGCTGTAAATTTTTATATGTACATAGTATAATTTTTAAAGTGTCACCTTTCATAGATAAAAAAGAGGACACTATCCTATCCACAGATCCTATCTCTTCAGAGCGAAACTTGACAGCTTTGCACATTTTCTTTTGCCTGCAATACATTAAAATTCATTTTTTTTGTCGTTATCATGTGGTTAAAATGAACAGACCAAGAACAGACATGAAGACATAACTTTTTTACAGAAATTGTAGAATCAGTGTCGATAAGAGAGTGCTCTCTAAAAACTTTGAAAAACCAAATGTAGAGAATTTAAAATGATAAAGTTTTCTTACATTTTTCGCAGCGCACGGTATCATATGGTGTGCCGTGTGGTAAATTATATGCACTTGATGCAATTTCACTATTTTATACTTTACAATGCGCTTATAGCTAAAATGACTTGAATGGTTTTACACTAACAAGTAATCCCACGTGTTTTGCGAAGAAATTGCCTTCAGGTATGTGTGACGTTAACTGGAATATAGGCCTCTTGTAAACACAAAAAGTACTTGTGCCGTAAAAAACGAGCCGTGTAGAAGAGGCCTTACTCTATCTATATTTATTTTAAAGGATTTAATTTAATGTATTGCTTTATGTTTAAAGTAATGAATTTAAAATTAATATCGGAGAAAGGAAAACTTGCAATTAAGGTTTATTATCAAGTCTCGAAATAAAACCACATTGGAGATCATTTTTTATTTATTAAAAAAAAATTACAAAATAATCTATGACTTATTTAATATATTATGGCAATGTATATAGTAGGTACTTAAATAAGTTATTGACCAAAATAATATTACATACATTAATATGATTTATATCTATAAATTTTTGGTTATTCAAAATGCAACTATTTAATAATCAAAAGATTGTTCAAATTTCTACTATGGAGTTCTTATTTCAATTTAATTTGTTCTTTAATTAACGACTGAGTTAATACTTATATACTACGACATATTATATTTATTAATAATACGTAAACGTTCTTGAAGTCAAACAATATTAGGTACATTTTCATATTAATAATTTTGTCTCATAATAAATACCATAAAAACATATCACAATGTCAATAAATATTACGAAACTAGAGTCAAAATAAGTTTACTGACCCTGTTCATGCTTAAAAAATATTAAATAATTATGATAAATAAAATAAATATTGTATGAATGGTGAAGGAGTATTATTCGGAGCAATAGCAGCCATCTTTAGTGTTTTCTTTAATCCAGTCTAAATAGTTGGTAACCCTGGTGTAAACTCCGGGATAGCCAACCCTAGCGCAGCCATTACCCCATGATACAACACCTGGAATAAAAAAAAACAGATTTAAACACTTTTGTGATGGTATAATAATTAATATACGTATCTTTTAACATATTCTTGAGGATTGAAATTATACAAACAAGTTAAGGTAGGATAAAAAAGAAAAATAGAGTAATTAATAACTGAAAAGAAATCACTGATTAATCAACAAAATTAAATATAAAATATTGATAACGTGTTATTTATGAACTTCAATTAGTTAAATTTCTAGGCAGTAAATTTGCAGGCAATAAATCCTATTATAAATTGCATATTTAAAGACGATACTTTATATATTGTAAACTATATGGGTATAATAACTACATATAAAACTAAGGATTTTCATCATAAAAAATGTAATCAAATAGCTTTTCATATTCATGTTATTTGCAAACACAAATAACTTCAACCAAGCAAAGAGGTTTCAGAATAAACACACTTAAGTAGTTAAAGTTGAAATGTTTATGCACTTAACTCCATCATAAAATACAGCATTAAACTTAATATAAGTGAAAGGCGTATTTGTTTTTGTTTGATATAAAATAAATGCTTTACCTATAAGCTCGTAGCGTTTGTCGTTCTTCCTTTCTGTGATGAGAGGTCCACCGCTGTCACCCTGGAGAAAATAATGTGACTAGGTCAAAAGGTCAACTTTTTAAATAACCTGAATATTTCAATTATACGGATTAAAATATATTCCACTAAGAGATACGTAAAATAGCTCTAACTGTTATTAATAACAGAGGAATGTTAGGTCTAAGTGACAATTTGATGTTAAGTGGTCAGTGGTCACCACCGATGGTCTGATTTATTAAGCCTACTATATTAAATAGAGTCGAAAAACGTAAATTCTACATAATATCTATTATAAAGCAATACAATCTTACCTGGCAAGAGTCCTTTTGTCCAGTCCTAGGATACCCAGCACACAACATATTATTCGTTATCATACTGGACGTATACTTAGTGTTCTTACAATCCTTGTTACTAATCACAGGTACTTCCACTTCTTGCAGAGTACATGAGACCTTGCCCTCTTCGGTCAGAGTTCCCCACCCGGAGGCTACTGCTTTAACTCCCACGTATAGGTTATCTGTTGAATGAAATATATGAATTATTGATTGAAGTATATAGAATATATAAAGCACCTTAATTATGACTAAGAAAACACTAACATTTCGTTATAGTAACACGCTTATTGCCATAGTCCAAGAAAATTCCTATTTAAATATCGCAAGAGTCAATGCCAGAATTATAAGAAGAATTTAATCCAAATCGGATATTTATAATTAGAATACAGAATATCATAATCAATTCGGTAATATTGTTAATGTGAAATATTTCCGTTCACAATACACAGGAAAAATGCAAAGACTGAAGGATCAATCCAGAATTTCAAAATCGTGGGGGCGATAAGCTTCAAATTGGAATCTACAGTACGTTTGTTTGTACCATTTTCTATAAAAAGTGATTAGGTACGTAAATACTTACGTGAGTATTAAAACCAAACATCTTTTTCACTAATTCATTAATAAAATACTTGGATGTCTACATCCAAATGTTTAGGCAACACTTGGCCATATTTTTATTCATTTCTATCTACTACTAACATAATCAGCAATATCAATATCAAATCATGTCCAAGCAATTTTCGATACCGGATTTATCTCACGTGACCTTTCACTAAGCATATTTATTTTAACACTTTCTTAATTCTTCCACGGCCTTGTTATTGATAATGACCTGAGTCGGGTCACGGTCATTGCGAAGAAAACTTATCTAGGAGTACGTGTGTTAATGTTACATTGTTAGTTGTTACCATTGGAATTTATCTATACAAAAATTAGTATGCTACTTACATCCTCTAACGGTCGACATAATATAGGTATGTAAATTTAAATGTAAAATTCTGAAGTTTTTAAACTATTTATTATGTAAGATAAAAATTCCACCTTTCCTGTATTCTGTTAGATAAATAGGACAAACAAAAAATTTTAGATGAACTTTTCTAACTAATCCTTATTGAAAGAGAATTGAAAGTTATATAGTATGTATATTTAAATAAATACCTGGATTAGTTGGCAAGCAGATCGGCTTAATAGTAGCAGACATAGGAACTCTTTCGTTAAGGCGAAGCAATGCTATATCATTGTCGAAGTTAGTCAGACTGAACTTGTTAGCAATCACTCGAATTACAAATCTTGTCTCTGGACGTATGGTCGTGTTGCAGCGGTTATGTTCTCCAAATGTGACTTTTATCATGAACCACATGAACCTGAAAATATAACCAAAATTATTCATATATATAAATATAATAGAGTTTATTAGGTAGAGCCTAGGTAGAGCTTAAAATATGATCCTTAAGACTATGGCGTCCCTCTATTCGCTGGTTGATTATTTCAACGAATGCCCAGTCGGCTATAGGTATTTCCAATTTCCATCATGTTTAAATTTGTGAACTCCGTCTCCTATCATCATCCTATCATAATGTAGAGCAAAAATTAGAAATCTAGAGATTAGTTTAAAAGAATTAGATTAAACTTAATTAATTCATAACGCTTAACTAAAAGAATTCGTCAAAATTATGAGGACAGTAATAAAAAAAATACAATTTGTTCATAGTCACCCTTTTTGACCTTTTTCATCCATGTCAGTCATATTAAAATAGGTACTTTTAATTGACGAAGTTTTAATTACCAATAATTACGAACCTACTCCACATCAGGCAGAAGGTATATCAGGCAGACAATATTGAATGAATGAATGAATGAAAAATTCTTTATTGCACATTAAATACAGGATTAGAAACTAAGAGCTATACAAGTAGTAACATGTACAGAGGGCGGTCTTATCGCTGTAAGCGATTTCTGCCAATATTGTGAGTACCGTTAATTAACTTGTTACGTGTGTGAACTTTATCATTTTGAGGCATCATGGAGTAACTCATTATGTCATTACTGACCAAATTAGTGACGCGGGGCGAAAGTTACACGGAATATTTTAGGTTAAAGACAACCATGGACTAGTGCTCTATTAAAGTCCTCTTTTACACTTTCTCTTATTGTATTCAGAAACTTATCACTGTTTTTGCTTACCTACCGTTTTTGCTTTTACTCTGTTCGTTTTTTATTTATTTTTAGCGACTTTATGATACCGTTTCGGTACGATTTTATTGACTTGTAATATCTTTGATATTTGTATGATGAAATATTTTATTTAGGAAAGCAGGTTGTAAATCTTTTTTAATTGCAGCAAATGAAAAAGGAGCGCACAATTTTCGAACGCGATCATTCGCTAACGATTTTGCGTGATCAAATCAAACAATCAAGGTGAAAACCGCAAAAAAAAAACACTAAAAGGTTCACAAATACTGCCAAAGTGGACATTTATAGAGGATGTTGAACTCTAAGTTTGAAGCCAGGCTCTTAGCCGGTTTAAGGTGAACGCACTGATACCATATATTTGAATTTACTAATTCGGACTCAGATATTTTGGGCTTGTTTTCCAATTCTCAGGTTGTCGGACCCGTATTTTAATGATTTACGATTCCATCTGCAATTAAGACGCACATTAGATATATTTTATTGAATGTTTATAAAAACTTATTTAGTTCCACGTCTTATCTTGTTAATGATTTCGTTAAATATTGAAAAATTTATTGCATTAATTTAGGCATGACGCATAACTAAAGGACAAGGGCCAAATACCTATAACCTGTGTTGTTTACGCGATTTTTATTGTTAAAATTTTATGTCTTTGTTTGAAACGTCATTATAATTTATAAATCATTGCACAACATTAAAAATGCAAATAACACTACCTAATAAAAACCTACACTACATTTATAAGTAGGTACATTACATTTTCATCTCTGTTGATTTTGTACTCAATTATCTACCAACTAGCTTCCGCCCACGACTTTGTACGTGCATCCCCGTTTTTCCCCGTTCCCGCAAGAATTTCGGAAAATCCTTTCTTAGCGGATGCCTACGTCCTAACATCTACCTGCATGCCAAATTTCAGCCCGATACGTCCAGTGGTTTGGGCTGTGCGTTGATAGATCACTATATCAGTCACCTTTTTGAGTTTTATATATATAGATAGGTTCCTACCAAAGAAGAGAAACCTAAAAATACCTATTTCTATACATATAATATAAATAAAGGTATAATCTTACACGTTTCAGATATTCATCATTAACCCTAATATTATAGTGTGTCAATTGTTATAGTTTTAAAATTACTTTAGTCACCCCATTATCTACCATTAACCTTAATTATATTTAAATAATTTTTAACAAATATTTCGTGGAAATTTGATTGGGTATTGCTGTTATTGTAACAATAATAAATAATGAAACAACAACAAGGTTTTAAAGGAAAATTATATAAAACACTAAACAGGACAGAAGTATCACTATTCGTTGCGTATGTTTATATTTTATTGTATTGAATAGGACAAACAAACAATTATTTCTTGAAGTGAATCTTCTTTAAATTTTTTCGTTACGCGTGACATTTTTCCGTTACGCGCCATCTTTTGCTTATCCATACCACGCGAGATTCGACGTATTTCTGTAAAGTTGCATATAGTAATTTATTTTTTGAAAAATAAGGTCATAAAGAAGTTTCACTTCTTACGTGTGTACACTAGTACACGCACACTTTTTTTTTATTTTTAGTACTACATATAACGTAAGTAATAAATAAAGCTATCTCTATTGATTGCAGGTGCGGTGTAGTTAGGTTAAATCCAAAAATACCAAAAAAATTGCCATAATATTAGGCATGTTTTCTAGTTTATATTCTCTATCTGTTTATATTCTATCCTATAATTTTGTAACCATATTATTTGGATACAGAGTTAGAGTAAAAATGTTGTACAAATGCCTCTTCTTCAGAGATATAAAGATTAGAGAGATCAAATAATAAAGATATCAATGTTTGATCTACACGTAACATTGTAGTCTACCCTTCGATTTTATCTTAACTCAAAAATGTAATTAATTGAACACAAAAAGTAACAACCAGATTATTTATGAAAGCGGAATTCCGTTGTTAAATAATTAGCTGCTCTTACGAATATTTATTTCGACAAAAGCTGTTAAGGAAAATATCATTGCAGAAATTAAAAAGGTTGTGTTTTATTGCATATCTTGGGTTTAATTAGAACCCCATGTCGCCAAATTGACGTTTATCTCGGTCAAGCAAATTGAATACAAACAAGAATGCACTTTCCGATACTAAACTTAAGTTTTTGTTTTGTACGTACCAACAATGTTATTCACGAACTGGTTTTGCAAAGAATGATGGTAAACAAATAATTTGGATGTCCTTTAGGTCATTGTTTTTAAGCAAAATACCTGAATACACCTAGGTCGTAAGTACCTATAATAATAATTATAGTAACTAATGTGCACGCGTGAATTTTGTGGGATATATTTTGTTCTTATAACCCTTGGATCATAACACTGATGTATATACTACTATAAATTTGAAGTATATACCCACCTAGTAATTTAATAAAAAATAATACGTCTAATTTATATACTCTATGCTATGAACTATCCTTTTATCAGACATTCAATTAAAGTAGATAACTAGTTTATAAGGCGAAAGTTGCAACATTTTCACCACGATGTGACCTTTTGTTGAACTTGCAAATAAGTAATTTTACTTCACAAAAGTATTTTTTGTGTATCCAATTTCACTAGCGGTTTCATTACCAACTGTAAAATCAGAAGACAGTAATTCCCTTCCATATATTATTTATTTATTCTTAGTAACTTTAACCTTATATGCAACTTAAGTTGGCTGTTAATTATGAAAAGACGTACTCTATATTAAGCAATGATGACTTTTCCTCCTTAACATTTTTATTTTTTCATTTTTAAGATAAAACAGGTCATCATGATCAATAGAGACTGCTCTTAAAATACATATTTTTGTAAACAATCACAATCACAAATACAAGAATGTACAAAACGCATCCCTGAGGTACCCCAAAGAAAACTTGTTTGCCAAATCACTCCTTTCTAGATCTACACGTTCAAACTAAGCTTCGTTTTCTATCAGAATATTAATTTAAATAGGTAGTAAAGTTCAGTATATTAATTAAAAATAGTAAATAATGATTTACCCTTTAACACAATGAGCAGCGGTGAGTACATATCGATCGTTGATCAACATGCCACCACAGTAGAAACGCTTGAAGTAAGTTAACTTTGCCATCCACGGGAATTCGTTGATACTGGCTTCAGTACCACCAACGATACGGGATACTTCATTTCTTTCGCCGCATTCTGGAATCATATTATGTGATTTGTGAATACTTTCGTAGGTACGCTTTTTATCTCATACGCACAAAATCTAAATTCAAGACGTGCAAAATAGCTAAATACCCTGTTAAAGATGATAATATTTCAAATTAGGTAGTTTTACGAGGAGCATAAATTGAACTAATAAAATAACCCTGAAATTGTAAATACGATAAGGTTATGTGCCTACAAAGGTTCGGCACAATGTGGAAATTGACTTCTTCTACTTATGTTCTTGTAATCTTAATAACCCTTACCTACTAGTATATGAATTGAAATGTGTTGACAATCCCTTGCGTCCGTCAATTAAACTAACTTTAGATGAGCTGATACTCACTGCAGGTGCATGTAGTTCTGAGCTGGTTTGCCTCCAACAGCGGTGGACGGTTCCCCCATACTCCTCCGAAGAAGTTCTTGGAATATATTCCGCGAGACTTCCGCAAGGAATCACCAGCCTGCCATAAGTATTTAGTTTGATAATGAAGATAACGTGAATACATCAAATGATAAAGCTTAACTTCAGAGCATGGACATAAATAAACTCGATAGAATTGTAGAAACTTAAAATGCTTTTAAACTTGGGCCATCTCTACTGACGCAGAAAGTAAGGACAGGCTACTGTTTCAAAACATTAACAGGTTAGTTATAGTTTTATACATAGTGATAAAAGTATCACGAATGCTTAATGATCGATACCTATTGGTGACTTCTACGCAGCAGCAGGTTTATCTATTAAATGTAATATGAAATAATTATTATTTAAGGTAAAGAATATCTATGAAAAAGTAACAAGAAAAGTTAACCAAAATAACATAAAAAAGCTTTATCGTGCGGAGTTTTAAAATTTAACCGTTACAGAAAATGGCAGTTAATAAATACCTAGTGAGTTACCAATTTGATCAATCAATTTTCTAAATATTCAAAAAAACTTCTCTTTTATGTTTTATGTTGTTTGTGAAACTAGAATTTCTTGAATTAAAGGCCAAAGGCACCAAGATTGATATTTGAATACCCCGAACTTTGGTATTAATCAAGCAACATAATTTAGGTAATTTATTGATGGAAATCTGAAAATAGTTTGTGCGTTAATTTATTCCTGGTGGTTTGTTTTGCCGCGCTTAACTTGCTTGTAATCATTGGCATATTGTTTATTAATTTTTTATTTCGTAACCCCTTTTTTATATTAAAGGTATATTTAATTGAATATAAGATTAGATTGAATACAAATAACATGATCTCTTTGACAATATTTCTACGAAGCGCACATACAGAACTCTAACAAATCAGGAGACGGATTTTGTAGAGTTCTTGATTATTTTGTTTAAAAAAATGAACTTTATTTTGATTCAGGATAAACTAAAAATAAAACAAAAATCGAAGTCACAAATAAACAATTAGCAAATTACAAACAAAACAGAATCACACTAACCTCTGAACTAGTGAAAGTTACAACGACGATCAACAAAACGATGCACTTCACCATGCTGGTCATCACGCATAGATTATTAAATTAAAAAAAATAAATAAAAATTCAAATTTATAATTTCGCGCAAGATAACATGCGCATCGTTTGAACTTGTCGCGCGCGCTCGCTACCGGACCCGCACTGACTTACGGTCACATTCGAGGACGTGATTTGGATACTGCACACACCCCACTTGATTGTCTATTAGAATACAAATAGAAAACAACTGTTAAATGTAAATACTCTGTGTGCTTTAAATATTTCCTTGTCCTTTTGTTTCGTCATTTTAACTTTCGAGCTATTCGAGGGCCTAACCCTTTGAAAAAATAGAAATTATTTAGGTACCTTTCTGATGAGCGGAATTTTTTCGCAGCTTCTATACTTAGCGGAAACATTATTTCAGTATTAGAATATTTAATTTATTTTTATGTATAACACGTTAGTTACTATAAACAATTGAAAAATAATTACTCTACATAAAAGACAACGCAAGAAAATTTAATTCTATATGTAGAGTCAATTTATTTGATCGTTAATTTAACTGAATCCCATCACGAACTACTATTATAATACTGCAATCCGCATATTTATTTTCAATAGTTCAGCAATAATAAAATCAACAAACGCCTCCTCCATACATCCTTGTGGCCGAGAGACGAGCGAAAGTGACACTTTCCAAGCAAAACTCTCGATTGCTGCCACTTAACAAATCGTACGGGTCACGCTGAAGCATGTTTATGTGATCTTCCTCATTAACAAAATATACATTAAACACAATTATTAAGCGAATTGAAAGCTTTTATTAGTATAGAAGATCCTATTTACCTAAAAAAGCTAGTGAGATAAGCTCTCGTAGCATTTAAGAATCAAGATACTTTAAATAAAGTTTGCTTTTATTATATTACTAGAGGTCCGCCCCGGCTTCACCCGTGGTACATATTTCGCAATAAAAGGTAGCCTATGTCCTTTCTCGGGTATCAAAATAACTCCATACCAAATTTCATGCAAATTGGTTCAGTAGTTTAGGCTTGATTGAGTAACAGACAGACAGACAGAGTTACTTTCGCATTTATAATATTAGTACGGATGTCTCTATGATAAGATTTTATTGTAATTCCAACTCTTTGGAGAGTTGTCAGAAAAAAACAATAATTGAAATGTGTACCTACTTGTTCTATTGTACAAAAGTGAAGACAAGTTTAAGGCACGCGCCCTTTATTATAAGAGCGGTTAAAAAATTTTGTTATATATATCAGAAAGGAACTATTCTGTCAGAATTATTTAGTTAGCTAATACTTGGCTAATACCTTTTCATCGCCGGCCGTTATAGCTCGCATAGAAAGGTAGAGCCGAAAGTTCTAATTAACAATATTTATTTAACCTTATTCCTAAAATTATGCAAGTTCAATGTCTTCTATATTTACCAACGAGATATCTGTGAACATATTATATTTTGTTGAATCGTGCTCTGTGCTATCTTTTACCATTTATCACCGACGCTCTGCCAAAGAACTGGCACTGTATTTTTTTTTTCGTTGTTCTGTGAATATTATTAAATTTTTAGTAAAAATAAACTTTTCTCTTGCAAGCATTTTCCTCTTGTCTACCGAAAGTTACGTTATAATTTATTTATCTATCCAAAGGTATGCGTACTAGGTCCGATAATTACATTCAAAGGAGGTTTCTAAGAATTAATCGTGGAAGTTTCAATCAGCACCTTACAAAACAGGAAAATGTAGAGCAAAAATACAAGTACACACAAAATACAACTTGGCGTTGCATTATAAAGAAGTAATAAAACACAGTGACTTGACTTATGTTCCCGTGTCCCCTAGCTGGGCCAGAGGCATCCACAGTGCTCATCTAGGTGTGTCTATCGATAGCTTACCTTTTTATCTCGCTCCAAGTTTTCCCGATTTTCTTGGCTGTCCGCCACCAGGTCTGTTTAGGGCTACCACGCTTACGAATAAAACACAGTACCTATACTTACATATAATATTTTCCCTTCATAAAAATGGAAATCAATTAAATTATCAATATTTTATCTCCTACTTAATAAATGTCTACAACCAATATAACATGAAAGTAATAGATGATGTTCGCAATTCGAAAGTAAAGTGTTTTGCACGATTTTTTTCTAGGCAATATTTTTGAATATGATTAACATAATATTTAAATGGTTTTGCGCTTTAATGCTTTAATTTACGATGACACGTTTTTATTCATTTGCTAATTTTCCTGTGTTCTAGTTTACACAAAAAGTGAACGTAAAAATATTGATGAGAGACTTGTAGCAGATAAAATAGGATCTGCATTTTAAAATCCTTTTAAAAATAGTAATGTTTATAAAAAAACAGCGTGTGAGCTGAGCACACGTGTCAGAAGTGAAACTTCTTTGGCAAGTTTCAAAGATACCAATATCGTCGCCTTACTCCGTGACGTGACGGTATTGCCATGACGCGACCTTGACCTTCAACAAGTCTAAAGAAGTTTCACTTCAAAAATATTCCAATGCGTGATGCAGTAGAACTAGTTCTACTTTCGTCGGTACAAGCAATCGGACAGTTTTAACCCAATCCTTATAAAGCATCCTAAAAAAATCATAAATTTTAGGAGATGGTCGTTAAAGGATAAAAGACATATTAAATTTGAAAAAGCTTTATTTATTTACAAATAAGTTAATTAAATGTTAAATACTAGAATAAAATAACAAATAAGGACTTTAAAAAGTTAAAAACTTATATCTTAAAAGTTATTTTTGACAACAAAATAAATTAATCTTAAAACATTAGTATTTTATACTCTAATAGCACAACAAACAATTTATCGTGACGTAGATCACAGGTACAGCCTAAAGAGCGTTCTTAAATACAAATAACGTTATTAAAAATATATTTAAAATTAAATACAATTACTTTATATAAAACAATTATCCATATCAATATAAAATTTTATTATTTTATGATAATTAATTGAAATAAATTGTAATTTTATAGAGAAATTCCTTTGATTTTCAATAATAACAACATTTTTAACACATATAAAACTGAATTACTTTATATGCTATACCAGAACAATGTTTATAATGATTACAAAATATGAATTTAAATTTGATTAATGTGTAATAAAAACAACCAGATAACTATTCTAATAAAAATAAAAACTATTATAAAAACATATATTGCCTAAACTATAACAATGAACACGTAGGTAGTTCTACAGTTGACTTACTATCTATTGGTAATCTGCACCACCGGCCTGACACATACTAATTCATAAAATTATTACATATACCTATAACTAAATATTAAATAATTAGAGGTAAAATAGAAGCAAACTAAAATATTGGTTATTAAACACCGATTAAACAATTTGTTGTCAAAATAATTATTCTAGAATTAATTAAAAATTTTCAAAACCGTATTTTTATGACGCATTTCTTTATTTGAATAAAAAAAATAGTTGAACTTAAAAATAAGCAAAATGTGCTCTACGTATGTAGTCGTAGTACTCGTGAATTTAATATTATAAATTACTGGTTATATCTATTCAAGTATATACTTAAACTATTATTTTACAAAAAGCACTAGATTGAATATTTTTACACGAACGTGTTAAAAACATAAAGGCGGTACTTTAAGTATATACATGATACATCTTTTCGTATCCTAATACATGAGATAAAATTAAATTACTTTTAATTTGAAAGCTATTTACAAAAAATATCGAGAAAAATATAAAAATTAAGACTAATTAGCACAAAGACATGTATCTCTTAAGTTGGCCTTCAGCCAGGGTAGATAGCGCGATATCCGGGTATAGACACCGGGATACCCGGGTCGTCCGCAGCCAACACCCCATGATACTATACCTGAAAAAAAATAAACGTTAGATCTTCCGTTATATTAATGAGTACATTGACTAACCTACATTCTTAATTACCATTCAACCAATGCGATTTATATCTTAATCGTAACTGCTGATTAGCCTTGGTATTCAAACGTGAATTTCATTAATAAAAAGGTACATACTACAACTACTACCTATTTTTTAATATAAGATTAGAGCATGGGATCGCTTGTTAAGCGATTCCACAGTCCATATGCATCTATGTCCGAAGATGTGGACGTAGGCACTCTTTTTTTTTAATGCGTGTGTATTTTATCTATTATTTCATTTTATAAAACCGAGACAGTAGGTATTCCAAATGCATCTACTACTTCTCAAAGCTTAATAATTAACAAATAAGTTGTATAATAATTGTTGATACTTACCAACAATCTGGTATCTATCTCCCTGCTGTACCAACAACGGACCGCCACTGTCGCCTTGGCAGGAGTCTGTTGATGCTCGACCCGCGCAAAGCTGAAACAATATTATGATGTATATTATAATAATATAATCTACATTTGATATAGATAGGCTGTAGTTGTATGAAATATATTAAAATAGTTCCAACTATATTACAAATTAATATAGGTCACTTCTCAAAGATGCAAGCAGCTCTTCCCGGTTGCGCCGGATTGATTTCGTATTAAAAATGCTGAATGTAGCGTATGTAAGAACTTAAGAGTAATGAAGTCTTTTACTGGTAAAATTATGTGTTTAAGGGCCGATTTTTCAATGCTTGGATAAAACTTATTCGTCGAATAATGTATAAAACTACCATTTTAAAAACGTATTCTAATTGCCCGTATTTGACAGTTTACATGACATTTTAATATGATCGTGTAATACTTTATTGGACGGATAAGTTTTATCCAAGCATTGAAAAATCGGCTCTAAGTTGCATAAAGGCTCGAGTAGCATTAACTTGTATTTGCTAAAATAATTCGTAAGGATAAAGTAAATGTGATTGCATCAACTGCAGTTACTTCTGTTTTCTTTGTGCCAGATACAGATACGACATTCTAACGTTTTAAAGAGGAATATTATAATTAATTGCTTTTTTCAATGTTAGATCTGTGTAATATTGTCTAATTCCTCCAATTCAATCAATCATAATCATGACCATTGACCATATTATTATTTTAAAACATTCCTATACAAATCTAAAAATTGGATCGTTTCCACACAAACTTGTTTAACATCTTGTTCGCATAATTATAAAGTAATGGATGCACAAATTTTAAATAAAATCGGACCATTTCAGTAACTGATCAATATATCTAAATAGACTAAAATAATTATCTAGTGTTTAAATATCTTCATCCTCGAACAGGGTTATACTTTGGATTAAGTACGGGTTTTCAAACGAATCCATGAAAATGAAAATTAGTTAAAATATAACAAATAATAAAAAATTAAAAAATCTCACCATGTTATTAGTAATACGTGAAGCTCGATACTTCATACCGCGGCACTGTTGTAGAGACAGGATGGGTACCCGCACCTCTTGTACGATGGCGGGAAGCTGACCGCCTTCTGATGTTCGACCCCAGCCTACGACTATTCCTTCTTTGCCCGCTGGTTCTATACCTGTAAATTTATATTTGCAATTATTTATTTAGCATATCCCTCTTGCAAAAAAAAATAAACAAAAAATTACGATCTTTCCTGATCTTTATTTAGCCCAAAATAAAGCTCATTATTATGAGAATTGTTGTCTCTTCTGTTTGTTACCTTTTGGTAATAAATTAAATGATTTTCATTCCGATTTTAAAAAACGCAACAATAAAATCGTTAGAGACAATTCACGTTTTTAAATATTTTACTTACTCGCTGGAGGCAAGCAAACGGGCTTGATGATCTTCGAAAAGCTGACAGGTTTCCGCAATTTCAGCAAGGCAATGTCGTTGTTATAAGAGTCGGCGTCAAAGCTTCGGTGTCGAATGATCGCTGTGACTGCGCGCATGATGGCCGCGCTCTCCGTGGTGAGAGTTTGGTCGTGGTCGCCGAGGATTATTCTGATTTTCGATCGTTTTAATCTGAAAATTAAAGACTGGAAATTAAAGCTTGCTTTTCGGATGTTTGTGTGGACGTACGCAAATAATGTAATGTGTGCGTAGAGGTTACATAATATACATACTTATAAAGCGGTCTTACACAAAATAAATATAGCTGAAAATTACATATGTACTACGTCTTCAATAAACATTGAACATAACATTCGCACGAGTACCTATCATACTAAAAACATTAAGAGCTATTTTCAATTAAAAAAGCTCATATATGCCATTTCAGTAAGATTTACGTATTACTCACTTTCTGACACAATGTGCGGCAGTGAGCACATACTCCTTGGTGACAAGAGAGCCTCCACAGTGGAACTGTCCATCATACACCAGCCGGACCATCCAAGGATACCGATTGAGGCCCGCCGGAAAACCGCCCACTATACGATTTTCCTGATTCGGCCCGCCACAATCTGGAAAAGTGAAAGTTGTATTGGTTACAGGTTCTATGCTCATGCTAGGTTGGAGCAATGACCGACTACTTCATGGTGACTTCCATATTGCATTGCAGAGGAAGTTGCAAAAACACGGAAAGAAAGCCTGTTACTTGCTTGTTAATATCTTCAGTATCGTAAGTTAACACGTACAGCTTTAAATGAAAAGCTCGTAAAATAAGTGTATCATATAATTATATAAGATAAGTTAAGAAATAAAAAGAGAAATTTACCATAAATCTAATGTAATAAAGCGATGAAAATATCATGCAACAATGAGTGAAAATACTTACCGATTTTACGTGGAAGTGGATTTGCTCTGCCACATTCTAAAATATGAAGGTGAGGAAAAATAATTAGATAGAAATACAGAGTGATATGATGTGATTTAGTGCTTTGAAATAAGTTTTAGAGTATGATCGTACTACGCTATCTAGTGTTTTAAACCTTTCAACTATTAATCAATTATTTTGGTGAATAAAAGGCACCTATACCTATATATTTACAAAGAAATACAAAAATTTAAGAGCAAGACATATCGAGACGAGAAATAAAATACAACGCTAAAAACCTCATTTATGAACAAACTTTAATACGAAACGAAAATTTGTATACTCAAAATCTACGACTCATATGTTCTACCAGATTCCACAACTTTTCTACAAATACAGTGAGAGAAGAGAAAATAAAATGTGATTAGAAGGTAGGATAGTTCTACGTACCACATGAACAGTTCCTGACCTGGGTAGATTCATCTTCATCATCTTCCACGCTCTGCTCATCAAGTAGTGGTACTTCTAATCCGAAAATGGAGTCGAATAGAAATCTTTGCGTCCTGTTTCCTGATGACACCTAAAGCCAGTAAGGAATCGGTTATAATCATGTGTGTATACTTATATATAACATTTATATACATAGTTAATAATGAACATGTCGGTCGAATCGGTTTACCCGTTTTATAAAAAAGGTATAATTTGTAGCATTTAGGGAAAATATAAATATCCAGTGGTGAAAGAATTCTGAAATGGGTCTGGTAGTTTCTGAGATAAACATGTTCAAACAAACTTTTCAGTTTTAGATTATTAGCAAATATAGATTAAGCAGCAGTAGATTAAATATCGGGCAATAACTACGCAATTCCTATAGAAAATTGATACCAATTAATTTTTGTTTCCGGACATCGATCATAACAACATTTTGGCATTTACCAAAATTGAGGTAATTTGGTTAACTTCATGTTACGTCAATGATTTAATGGTATGTTCCGTCGGAAGCGTTTACAGCTTACATAAGTTTTGTTTAGCACACATAACTATGTGAATTTACTTTCACGGCTGGTGGCTGGGCACGCGAACAGCGAGCGAATTGCGCAATGAACTCGGTCTTAATTGCCAACTAATGTCAATGTTGCTTTCTCAATCTTACTGATAATGACGTTCCGGTGTTGCAGGCCAAGTTTAAGGCGCATTTTCGGCTGGTCTTTGTGTGATAATCAAATTACAACTCTTGAGTTGTTTCGATGTTATGAGATCCGAAAGAGATTGTAATCTTCTTGGATAAGTAGGTATTACAATTAAGAGAAACTACCTTTCTTAAATGCTAAGCTTCATGTGCAAAGGATAACTACATAGATGCTTTTCCTTCTTTTGTTTATTTTCATGATGAGGATGATGATTTTCTATTAATTTACTCTACACTGTTTGATATCTATAAATATCTACAGAGATGTCGGTGATATATTATGTAGTATATATTGTATGTCTCTCTACAGTGGTCTCTGAAAAGCTCTATGATGCTCTATATTATCAAAAGCTGTCGCATAAATTAAAATACCTACTCCTACAGCTTTTAAAGAGTTATCTGGAAGACAGAAGCCACTATATAATTGTGTGTTGTACAATTTATGTTTAGTAATAAACACATGCTCTTTCTTTATCGTATAAATATAAAGTTGTAAAAGCAAATAATTGCTATAGGTTCTATCTAGGTATCTATCTATCAAACCAAGATCAAACCTGTAGACTGTAGTCTATAAAACATTAGCATCATAATACCTGTAATTATCTTTCAATGAATGTATCTACATTTACCAAGCAATAAATCGTCGCTTTTAATCAAAGCTAATGATCACAAAACGAATGAAACTAAGAGTAACTTGCCAGCATTTGTACTAACTTTCCCAACGCCACGTAACGCTGACGAAAGCATCTTCATCTCTGTTAGGTAATAGGTTATGTCACAAACTATCGAGGCTAAGGTTGTGACTGTTTATATCGACGCTTATATCAATAGATACGTGATACACTGTTATGGTAGTCGACCCACTAACGTGACTTGAAATATATTTGGATCAAATAGTTTTGTGTGCATAAACATTGCGTATGAATTATGCATTAGCACTTATTGTTTAAGAATTAGCTGAGTTAACTATTATCTAAAGTCCTAACGATAGAAACTAGGAAAAAAATCGTTTTGTTAATTAGATAAATAGTATGTATTAATTGAAAAACTTAGATATAGGTTTAAAAGCTAGATGGTAGAGCAAAATAGCATTGTGTAGTTTTAATTTTTCAGTCAATAGAAGATAGTCTACAATAGTATTCACGATATTATACGTATATTATATAGATAAATAGGTACTAGATACCAGATTATTTTTATTTAAGGTCAACAAACATAGGTATAGGCTGTGGGTATAGGTCTGTTCTCAAAAGGAAGTTTTTTATTGATGCGTCGCTACTATTGACAGTACCTATATCTTCCATGATAAGTTGACTACCTATCTTAGATAGGTAGGTAGATATTTTTTTAATTCCAAAAAGCTGATGATTCCTGCATTTATCTCTGAATATCATTCAGTTTAATAATATTAGTAGATATAGATAGAGCTGAATCTTCAATGATCAAAAAGTTCTAGAATATAGTAAAAATAAGAACTGGGTTCTTATTTGATTTATTATAACAAATCATAGCAGATCGATAATCAACTTGAAATTACACGTTTTAGTTACCTATTTCAGTCAATGTCAAATGGTCAAGGCAAGTAAGGTTACGAAGAAAACTAACTGGTAGACCATTTACAAGATCACTGGGGTCTAGTTTATTGTTAGCACTCAACTGTTATGTTTTTTAACCTTGGTTCCAATCACTGCACTTATTTTTACGTAAAGTTCAATACCATTCTATTGCCTAGACTTAGACACCGAAAATACACTTTATTATATAAAACTAGTTAAAATTACTTATGTATGTTTAAATTTGTTTTACATAATATGTATATCTATGCTTAAATTTGAATTTAAAACAAGTTTTTCATATAGGACACAACACAACTTTCATTAAGGACACAAACCGTATATTATGTATTAGCAAATGTGTGGTTTGACGTAATAAAGTTCAAGAAAATACGCAAAAGCAATGGTTGAAATAATTAAAATATATGCAATGAAAGCGATAAGTAATTATGCTACTGTTACTTGTATGTATGCAATGATACTCAACACTGCAATTAGATATTTAATATATTGGTATACTTTAACCAGTAAAAGTACATCAAAGAGATTACATTATAATTGAGGTCCAATTAGCTTTCTACAAAAGAAATAACGTTCCATTTCACTCGTTTTTTATTCACACCTACTTAATACCGAATCTTAAGGTCTCTTATCTACTTTCCAAAGTGTAATCGTGCCTTTCACAAGGTAATTGTTATTGTACTCTTGTTTTTGTTATCCACGACAGTTTATCAAAAGTAAGAAAGTGAATCAGCTGTAGCGCCAGCGCAAACGTGTTGTTATTTTATAGCCTCAGCTTAGGGAAAACATGCGAAGTATTTGAACCAAAAAAGCTCAGTATAATAGATAATGTGGATTAGTGGCATAGGTTCAGACTACTAAATGTGTACTACGATACAACCATAATATTATAATAATTTCTCTCAAACTAAACTTTTAGATTCAATAGATCTAAAAAATCAATACAAATGTATGTATTTAAATTACTCTGATGCCTTCCTACTAGGTACATGTTTTTTTCTATACCTATTCCCATTTATCTTTACATATATATTTTTTAATAGAAGCATTAAAAATAAATGTCTTAGATATCAGATACCTATAAATAAATCCCAATAATGTAATTATACTGATCTGTGCATAATTACAGATTGTATATTCCACGTGTTATTCTTGCGTGTAAAACCATTCATAAAATAATGTAGAACAAAATGTCGGAACCGGATATATAAGAATTACGTAAATTTAAATGTATAAGAATTATTCAAGCGAAAAGTTATGTAACTTCATAATTGGTGTATAAATGTATAATATTTAAAATATACCTAACTAGGTAATATTATGACGAAATTGTTGCGCCTGCGGATTGTCATTTTAATTTATTCGTGGGAAGTCACATTTTACTACTATAGTTTAGCGGAATTATTACATTGTAAGTATAGTTCAATTATGAGATTAGGTACATATTTTGGTATAAAAAAATAATAGATAATAATTATTTCAGTTCTACGATGACTAGAGAGAATACCTACCTACAAGAAAATAACTTACTCGCGCAGATATTTTCTTGTTAAGTGATACTAAATAGATTCCTTTAAAACATCAAGTTCATTATTTCCGTTACGTAGATAGAAAATAAAAAGTAATAAATATGTTACAACTTCACCCGTTTTCAAGTATGAGAGGGGTGTGGTAATTTTCAGATACGAGCGTGACTTCGTTATACAACTACAACACTATGCGTGTTTACTTAGTTGTGTATAAATAGGTATTTAAAATTCTAACCATTTATGTAGCGGTTCCATGTAATTCGAATTCCTTTTATGTTCTCAGATTATTAACTGGCCAGAACAACTATACTGTATACGTTAATTGAAACCGTACTAATCTAGAGCAAGGCGATTGTAAACAATTTATACAATAACAAAGCCTTAGAAGTCCTCGATAAATGGATTTAATTAGAACAGATGATAATACAATAGGAAATGCTTGCTAATTTATGGAACGAATGGACTAGGATATAAGCTTGTTCAAGATTCAATAAAGGGAGGTAACTACCAGTACTTTCAACCGTAAGGTTGAAAGTAGTAACACAGTATTACAATAATATTGTAATACTGTGGTAGTAGTAGGTATCTAACTAGTATGTTGGTATCGCTGTAATTATTCTAGAAAGGTAACATTTGAAAAAGAAAATTATTTGAATTTGGCTTTGAACCATAAAACCTTCCAAAGAGACAGAGCTTTATGTCAACATCTCTGAAAAAACCCAACATCGAAATTCACGTAACGTTAAGATGTAATAAAATCCGAACCTTTTATGGAATTAAAGAAAAAATTTGCGAGTTTTTACATAAGTGACGTAACGAGCCGCAAGCGAAAGTAGATCACATCCGTGTTAATTGTTCATGCAATTAATGTGCTGTCGTCAAAACATTATCATTTATAAATGGGTACCTATTTAAATTTCAGCTAAAGATACTGTAAAACATGTTTTTAAAATATACGAATTACGACCAAAAAAACATCAGAACCAGATGATTTTTATCCTAGCTGTCTTGTGTGGTTTTGTGGTCGGTTACATTTCAAATAGCTTTTTTAAAATACCATATTATATGCGGGTACCTTTATCAGAAATAGGCTTATCATTTTCATTGCCACGACCAGCAGTCTTAATTAAACATTGATTTGTTAATGGAAGCAAATAATTTTTGTTAATTGATACATACTTACTCAGTGTTTAGTTACCTATTTTAATTTTCCGTAGCTTATTTATATGTACCTAAATTGTAAACTGTATGAAGCTGGAAGACATTGAATTTTTAACAGCTTGGCTTTTAATGTAGGTACTTGGAGCACTGTCTTATGCTTTGTTTAAGGTTCAGGAAAACTTTTACAAACATTTCAGTTTCATAATCAAAAATTGTTCTTGGCGATGAATGTAGGTATTAAATGCACCCTTGCGATTTGTGTGGTTTAATTTAGGCCTAGCTAGAGTACTACTTATACTCGATATGCGTATTTTTTTTCAAAATTACCAAATTGCTCGTTAATTATTCTTAAACTATTTATCAGCTTTTCGTTTACTAATGAATGTAAATAAAGCGTGGTGCAATAAATCAATTAACATTGAGTAGTATCGGGTTGAGAAGTGAATGCGCTCAGTGGAAAGTAAGAGTGCATCAGAGTCAATGCACCTACAAATGACCGATAATAGGTTAAGATTTACTCACATGGTTGTCGAGGGTGTGTTCAACCGTTATTTCCCTGGCTCTGGAGACATAGCACACAAGGAGCACATAAAATATACCCACTGATCTCCATTCGCACATTGTTGATCCGTTGTCGGGCGCGATAATTTCGGCACTATTTATTTGTGCGGCATCTCCGCTTGGTTACTGCCGAATTCGGTCTCGATTCAATGGCATTATTTCGCAAACGTTGGCTGGCCGACTATCGCCGTCGGCCGCGGCCGCGGAATCCGCCGCGGGTTGGAGTCCCCGGCCACCACTTCGCGGACTTTCTCTTCGCGCCAAAACTTTGTGTGGAGGTGCAGCCCCACCTAGCTAGCGCTGATCTTCATTACTCACAAGGAAGTAAAGACGTTAACATCGATGATCTATTTTAATGCTAAGTACTCAAATTTTACTCAAACCATCGAAATCTTAATCCTGATCGTAACTAAGTACCTACTTAATCGTATTTCAAATATTTCTCCTCCGTCATATTATAATTATAATATACATAATAACTATATACAGTATTTCAATTGCCTAATTAAGTAGGTACCTACCTAATTAGTTTTTAATCATGCCGTCAATGATGATAATTGATAGGCAGGTTATAACATTTAGGCACAGCTTATTGGTACCTATTTAGCTAAGGCTAAATAGGTAGACCGTACCAATAAGCTGTGCCTATAACTATGTGTAAATAGGGAATGATACCTATTTAAATATTTTCTTATAAATTATTGTAACTCTTTTATTGTAATAGGTGTACATTATGTGATAAAATCAAGAAATTCGGTTATATGATCCATTTCTAAGCTGTACCAAATTGTATTTTTTATTGTATTAATTATTTTACACAAACCTACCCTTCGTTATTTACTATACCTATTATCTAATCACAATTTTCAGTTTTGTATATATGTACTTATGAAGTTATGACTGCATTTTCTGAATCCAAGATAAAGAAGAAAAAATAAAAACATGTCATTTGGTATTTCCTTGACGTCTAATGAAAGTGAAATCTGATTCTGTAGCGTTTCCGGAAAGCCCGACAGGCAGTAAGCACCTCGCAAGTCGTTAGAATCACTTGCCAATAATAACGCAGATCAATGTAGGTATTAACTGACTTATGATTAAAGAAAATAATCGTTTATTTCTTCTCATACATGGCCATAGGGGATACATAAGCTATTGCTATCCAAAACTTGGAGTGTCAGACAGACAGAGTGGTTTACAGACGCCCCTATTATTATAGTTGTAACTATTAATTAATTAAGATTACCTAATCTTACATCTAAACCTGTAGGTATATACCTACAGGTTTCTATTATTAATAACTATAATATAATCATGTATTTACAAATGATTCAAATATATATTAAACTAGCGGTCCGCCCCGGCTTCGCCCGTGGTACATAATATTTACGTTTTCTCTACATAAGAACCATCCTGGTACTTCAAGGAATATAATAAAAAAAGAATTATCGAAATCGGTCCACCCGTTCTCGAGTTATGCGCTTACCAACACATTTTGCGATTCATTTTTATATATAAGAAGACTAGCGGTCCGCCCCGGCTTCGCCCGTGGTACATGTTTACGTTTTCTCTACATAAGAACCATCCTCGTACTTCAAGGAATATAATAAAAAAAGAATTATCGAAATCGGTTCAGCCGTTCTCAAGTTATGCGCTTACTTACCAACACATTTTGCGATTCATTTTTATATATAAGATTATTTACAGTACTTACCGTGAAACCTGCTTACTTTGCCACTTTTTCATATGTCAAAAAGTTTGATTCGCTTTAAAAAAATATAATTGTATGCTTTGTATGAAAACGTAATGAGTAACCTGCACCTAGACGTAGTAAATTTCATGAAAATTTACATTATTACTAAATATCTATTTCATTTTTGTAAATTATAATATTTTAAGCATAAAAACAATTATGGCAAAGTTAGCTGTCACTTCTGGTAAATTTGCCATATGAAAGAAAAAATGAAATTTTTTGAGTTTATGAGGTTAAAAAGTAATATATTTGCACTCTTCCTATATCCCGTAAAATAAAGTAAAAACTTTATATTATTTAGCACTGGTAATTTAACTCTCTAAGAAGGTGGCAAATTCACCAACCTTTCCAAATTATTTCCTATATAAGAAGAAGTTAGGGTTGTCAAATAAAAATGTTTTCGTAGTAGGAACAATTTAGTAAAAGTAAAAAAAAACATCAATTACTTCTAGTTAGTTTCTTAACTTTGAATTGTTTTACATAATAAAACAAAAAAAAAATAGTACTCATTAAACTAACTAACTTTTTTTTTAATATCACACATTACACGACATTCCTAAAAGATTTAAACAATGACAAATTCTTATTTATATGATCTTGATTGAATATAAAAATTGTTGTTATTTTAAACTTGATAGGAACCAATCCAATCAAGTTTTAAAGTCCTTTTGTACACATTATTTCCTATTAGCTGTACTTTATGTGTCTCTATTTCTTTTGTGTGTGCAATAAATAATTAAATAAATAAATACCTTTTGTAAAACAACCTTCATTTAAGCACATGCACTGTGTAATTCATACCTGGCTACCTAACTATTTATATTTTTTTTTCACCAGTCAGTAGGTACTTACAATGACAATTTAATTAAAATATTCATCAGAAATTTTGTGGCAGCCCTAACCTCCAACAAAACATGGCAAAGTCACCATCACAGACGTTGTGATTGGGGTTGTTGAATTTACCAACACCAATTGCGAAGTAAAGGTAGCTTGTAGCACAGTAAATCAGCTTTTATTTAGCTAAAGAACATTATGTTAACATACTATCAAAAAAATACTTACGTAGGCAATGCTTTTCCCGTTTGTTTTTGTAAAAGTTCCGGAGCACTAAGTTTCATACCGCCAACATTCGAAAAAATTTGGAAAATCCAAAAGTGCACGCCTCATAATTTTTTTTTAATAAATATTTATTAATTATTATTTTTGTTTATTTAATAACAATTAAACCACATCGAATCAGACCCTGAAAAATGAAAGGGTTCTATTCCTGAGCATACTCAAGCGTAAGAGAAAAAAAAAGACTCGATTAGTAAAGTATTTCGGTCGCTATCGTGTTAACAAGAAAAAGGATCCGCACATACAGACACACGGACGTCCAAGACAGAACTTTTTTAAACTGTTTTTTAACAAGTTTAAATAACAAAAATGACATCAAAAATATCATGAACGTTAAAAATTGTGTTTTTTCTTAATATGTGTGTGTATGTATTATCTTACAAGTGCAATGTATGATACATAAAGACATTTTAAGTTTGAAAAATCAGATGTTTTGCGCGAAGTGACAGTAGTACCCACCATGTACCCACCTCAACGCTTCGCTTATGAGGCGTGCAAAAGTAACCGCCGAAAAAGACATCTCAAAAACAAGCTGGGTTGCCACATCTCATTCGGTGTTGCCATTTAACTCATAAATTTTACTATACAGGCATGCATAAATGACAAAAAACTGATATTAAGATGTGACTACACTTTTTCCCTCAGAAGTTGGCTATGGCAAAGTCTGCAACCGTTGGCAAAGCTAGCAGGTTTTACCGGTACTTTTAATTATTTAAACTGTAAACATTTCAGCAACACCAGATTCACCTGAAAATCATTCATTCTTTGTATTTTGATAAGTCTTGAAGAACTTGAAGAAGTCGTTTGTTCGAAAATGAATCTGTGTCTTTTCGTTACGCTCTGAAAAAAAATATATATACAAAATAGGTACCTAGGTACCTAGCCGCTTGCCCTTGCTGTTTAGTTTAAATATGGTTTAATGTAAGGTTTAAACTATAAATACTATAGATTTTTTATACTATGTAAAATCGTGACTTTTTTTTATATTTTATGATCATTTGATTAGATATAAGCTTCTTGATCTTTTGGCTCTGGAAAAAAGGTTTGGTATAGTCACGGTTTATTGGAGTGTGAGAACGTTAAGTTATGGTTGCGTAAATAATAATTTGCATAAATAATTTGAGTTATTGCAATGGCATAGGTAAGTAAAATTATTATTGTTTATGTTATTAACGTATTTAGGGAAGGATCTAAACCGCATCAAATTAAACCTTAGAATGAAACGCCATAGGTACTCAAACCAAACGTTCGGCATCAGTTCAATATTTCGCCACGTGCCAATTGATCCTTGTAATGTTTGTAGCTCTGTGCTTCTGTGAAATATTTACCACCGTGAAATACCTATTTATTAAGGAGTAGCCACCAAAGAAAAAGATGTTTTAATTAAGATGAAAGCTGTCATTAAGATTCTGCATGTCGCTAGGTGTTTTAAGTTTCTCTTCCGTAACGGCTCGACCCATTTTCATGAATTTTTGTGTGCATATCGTCTATCGAGTAAATTCGAGAATTGAACATCTATAACCCTATGAATTATGATAAGTGCAAGGCAGAACAAAGTTTGCCGGGACAGCTAGTAGGAACTTTATATTAGGTACCTATTCTTAAATCTTATATATAAAATTCTCGTGTCACAATGTTAGTCTGCATACTCCTCCGAAACGGGTGGACCGATTCTCATGAAATTTTCTGTGCATATCGGGTAAGAGCTAGCGCGCACGAGTAACTTTGTCTCCGCAACTATTTTGTCTCTCCCATCAATTTGTATGGGGAGTTGCGTCGCTACGTGCGCGCACTTTCATACTAGTCCATAGGTGGGAGAGACAAAATAGTTGCGGAGACAAAATAGCTGCGGAGACAAAGTTGCTCGTGCGCGCTGGCTCTTAGTCTGAGAATCGGCCAACATCTATTTTTCATATGTACCACGGGCGAAGCCGGGGCGGGCCGCTAGTAATGTATATTATATAAGAGTATTGATAAAATTAAGTGAATTCACCTTGGACGATTAGGTTTTGTTTTATCAACTTCCCAGCACCCTACAATATGTCAATGGAGTATTAGGTACTTAGGAATTAGGGTTGCTAGCTGAGGTTGCTAGTATCACAGAGCAAGTAATTAGTATTACCTATCAAAGTATTATCATATTATATTCTATGGTATCGATCGAAGGCTTTGTAAAATTATTGTACCATAGAACTAGAAAGTACAGGAGGTACAGGTACGTTATATTAGATATACTACCTACCTACCCTGAATAATTATACAATGTGTAAAAAACAGCTTAACTATAAGGCATTTCTTTATTTGCTCTTTGTATGAAAAAAATCCGTTAGGTATTTCAATGGAAGGGGGTAATTATTAACGCCTGACACACTTCAGTTACATACAGATTGCCCAGTTAATTGGATTGCTCTCTTTTTCAATATAAATAAAGAAGTAATTGACAAAATGTCGAGCGCTAATAATATAACATGTATAGAAAATAAGTTTGGCTAGCACCCACTATCCAATTTTTGTTCAGACACAGATCTAGTAAAATGAATATTTAAGATCACGCCAAGTAATATTTTAAAAATATATTCTATGAACAGTTTGGCTTTCCTACGACTTTGATTATAATAATAATTATAGGTCTACCAGAATCTGATGGCATATTTATATTTATGAAATAAAAGATTTTTATGTGGCAACTTATTTGACAACTATCAAATTGGATGTCAAATTATTTGTCTTTTTTGCAGTTGATGAATAATTTTTAGGATTTTGTCTAAAAAATCTTCGAAAATGTCGAAAAAGCCGCTGCGATCACAAGCAAGAGGTGTTGTTTATAATGTGTATAGAAAAACATTCGATGAAGAAGGGTCAAACACATCACAATTTTCAATTTTGAAGATTTTATTGGTAAATTGGACTTACCCGTTTTGATACTATAAATTAAAAAATATTATAATATGTAGGTAGGTAACTATAATATTGTTTGTTGATTAGAATATAATTTTATGAAAACTTATTACAGGAGTTTCCAATACGGCTATTCGTCAATTCCAAGCTGTCCAAGTCAATTTTATAATGTGTGTCTGTTAATACTTACGAAAATAAACATTATTTTAATTTATTTTATAAAAAATTATAATCAGTTTTGATCTGATATGAAATATCGATATAATGATAATGTTCATTATATCGATATTTTCACATGGCATACTGGTAATGAACCAGTGCAAACTTAGCACCCCATCAATGGAATTTTGGGTCGAAAATGACCTTGATCGTTAGGTCCCCGTTAGGTCCTTTAAGGTCCCACAATTTTTTCGTTAGGTCCCCTTTAGTTTTTTTTTAAATAATTTTTTAAATTTTAGGTATAAAAAAAAATGCACTTTAGCACCCCATCCATAGAATTTTGGGTCAAAAATGACCTCAATCGATAGGTCTCCGTTAGGTCCTATAAGGTCCCACAATTTTTTCGTTAGGTCCCCTTTAGTTTTTTTTTAAATAATTTTTTTTTAATTTTAGGTATAAAAAAGTTACACTTTAGCACCCCATCCATAGCAAAATTGGCAAATTTTATCAAAATCGTATTCTTTACCGTTAGGTCCGTATGGGCTCATCATTGAAATTGTTGAATTATTTATTTTATTAAAATTATAAAATAATAAAAACCTGCGCATGCGCCTTAGAGCATTAAGGCATGCGCACATCATACATAAACAGCGCGAAATTTAAAATGGTATCGTTTCATTTATTAAATAAATCTATTGTTCTGAGAGTGCTTATTTATTAAAAACATAGAAATCTAAATAACAAGACACATAGAAGTGCTATAATGTCATAATTCGTATGAAAACCGCTGTCGCCAAAATCAACACATTCAAACCGAAAGCTAAACAGTACACACAAGTAAACTATGCCTTTTATTGGACAGCTTGATTTTAGTGAAAACTAACTTAACTTTTAAATTAAGCTTTTGAATATGTATCCTAACGCACGAATTTACGGTTTATTTTAGAATAACATCCCTAAGTATATGAGACTTTTTGCTCCAATACGAACAAACGTGATAATAAGAATGGTCGACTGTGTCATTCATTGTTATTTCGATTACTATGGTGACACTCGTAATACTTGTAAATATTCTATAATTTTAAGGAAAAACGGCATTATTTCTAAAAAAAAAATATTTTCCGATGAAATATTATTCCTTTATAAGTATAATTACAACTTGTGGAAGAATTTCCGCAATGGGAATTGCTGAAACACACCATGTATACACTCATACGTCTCCAGAGCAACTGAACAGTGACGAATGCACTGGTGATGTGAACATCACCTGAGTGGCGACAAGGTCACGCACGCTTACGACTTCTAGTGTCTTGTTATTTAGATTTCTATGATTAAAAACCTACTTTTCAACCTAGAATTAAAATAACCTGGTATTAGTGTCAATCTATGGTGTCAATATATTTTTTGTAGCGGCCACAGGGCCACACTACGGTCGAGGTATATATTCGGAAAGAATAACATGCAACAAATCATTAATTTGATTCGGGATGACCTTCGCGTGGACACTCGAGGGGGCGGTATTCCAGTGGAACTGCAAGTGATGGCAGTTATTCGATATTGGGGCCGGCATGAGGTAGATGTGACTTGTGCTCTAGTTTTGGATATATACAATAGAAAAGCCTGTATAACGATCTATTACATTACAGATCCAAGAAGATTGTGCTGACATTCACAGAATGAGTCAACAGACACTTTCCCGTTTGTCCCGAAATGTTGCTATTGCGTTAGCTTCTAAAAGTTCGCGTTATATTAATATGCCGTCGAACTCAACCGAGGAAGCCAAAGCAATTAGGAAATTTGAGGCCATAATATGCGGGATGAAGCGTATCATTGGTGCAATAGATTGCACTCATATTAAGATACGCAAAGTGAGTGGAGAGGCTGGACAGTACTATGTTAATAGGAAGGGACATTACTCCATTAACACTCAAGTATGAACATTGTACAATAACATTTTAGTTTGATCATAGTGTATTTAAAGTAATAAATTTTCATTGTTATGTGTGCTATTATGTGTTTCTAATTTATAATAATATTGATGACAATAATTACAGGTAGTATGTGACTCTGACCTTAAAATCTGCGATATTGTGTGTCACTGGAGAGGAAGTACACATGATTCCCGCATATATAGAGAAAGCTCAATAAAGCGGAGGTTTGAGGAGAATGAATTTCATGGGAAGCTGATTGGAGATAGCGGGTATCCTTGTACTTCGCATCTTCTAACACCAATATTAAGACCAAGGACACAGGCAGAAGAAAGGTACAACCTGAGTCACATACGAACGAGGAATACTGTAGAGCGTTGCTTTGGGGTGTGGAAGCAAAGATTCCGCATACTCAACGAAACAATGCGAGGGTCTCTGCAAGTGATCAAGACCACTATTGTTGCTTGTGCAGTTTTGCACAATTTAGCAATACTCTTTAATGAGTCTATTTTAAATCAAGGTATTTGTGCAAACTAATATGTAAACAAAGTATATTTAATAATGCCAATACATAAAAAATAAGCATATTTTAATTCTTTATTTTGTATTTTTCTAGATCCTTCAGGCCTTGAAAATCAATTATTAATCGATCCAACTATCCCTGATAATATAGAAGATGAAGACGAAAATATAAACAGGGCCATTTATATTGAAACTTATTTTAATCAATAAAAACCATATTTTATTATTTTTCAAAATTTATTTTTTTTAAATATTCCTCCTCTAATGCAAGTATTTGGAGCTTCTTCTCGTGAAGCTCCCTCTCTTGTTCTATTCTTAATAGGTGAAGCTCCCTCTCTTGCTCTATTCTTAATAGATGCAACTCTTGTTGTTGCTTCATTAATTCCTCCCTGCTTTTTTTTGCAAGGAGGAATAATTGATGCTCGTAATTGGAATTTGATTTCCCACTGTAAAAATAACATAAACATTAAACATTATTTCACATAAATCACAGCTGAACAATAAGCACAGGAAATTTCATGAAATTCTATTTTCAACATTACATACTTACGTTTTTTTTGGTTTAGCTTTGAAAATATGATGTGTAGGATTTATACGTGGCAATTCAGTGGAGAAATTTGGCAATTCAGGCTAAAAATAAAAAAATAATAATTATTTTAAAATAATATAAATTTAATTTATAATACTGATATTTTTGTATAACATAACTGATAAAAATATTATACAAATTATTATATAATATGATTACCTATGCATGTGCAGTGCTTTCATCATTTTCATTCAATTTCAATGTATCATCAGCAGACTCCTTAGTAACTTCCTATAAATATATAAAATATAATTACTCAATCTCACAATAAAAAACTATATATGCATAGCGCTATTATCCCTTAATGGATATTCCAAATTAAGGAATAATAGCAGTAGAAAATGTAAAAAATATAAACCTGTTGGCCATGTGTTGCATCGCTATCGAAAGGATTGTTATCAACCACAAACTCATTAGGAAGAGCTGCTATAAGCTCTTGATCTTCAGGCGGAGGACTTGGTGGCGGAGGTCCCCCGCCTGTCATGTTTCTTGCCGTTCTAAATTTGTGTTCCGAAGCCTTAGCTTTCTTCAAATTCCTCCACTGATTTTGTATTTGGCTTAAGTCCCTTTTATGGAGTGAAATGATATTATAACTGAAATATAAATACAATAATAATGTTATTACACTGTAACAATTTATTAAATACAAGAAACTGTTAGAATAAGTAAAACTAAAATAACCAAGACAAAACATCTTCCCATGCAAGTTTTTTTGCTGTATTTGTATTAGTCGACGTATCCTTATTCTCTAATATAATATGTGCTCGCTCGAGCACTAATTATTTTCGAAGCACTTTCTAAAGAGCAATATATATTTATTAATAAGCATTAAAACATGTAAGGAAATAAGTACATTCTATTAGATTTCTTGTGTACATTACGTACCTTATCCTCCTCACTCCAATTCGTCGAACGAGAACGTTTATTGATCATTGAACTCATTTTAAATTAAAACTGAATTTGAATTTATCAAAAATCTCAAATCTGTACAAATGTTTGAAATTTGAAAGTTATCAATATCCTGTCAGTTAAACCGTTAAACGTCATACAAAATAAAGTCTACCATTCATATTTGTCAAAAAGTACATTTTTAGTCAAGTTTTACGTGAATAGCGGGTTTTATTTCGATAATGTTACTAGAAAAAAATACATATATTGACGTAACTTAGTTGAGAGCGTAGACAGAGAATCCAATAGACACCGGCAATGCGTGTCGCAGAAAGAGATAAAAAAGAATACGTCACAATATTTAGGGTTACCATGTGAGGGAAAATTTACCCCGCAATTTGTAAGATACAAATCTCTCTATCATTATTCACATAACATAAGTGGATAATAATGAGATATCCACATTACTTACATGTTTATACTAATTTATACTAATATTATAAAGAGGAAATGTTTGTAATTATGTATGTATGTATGTATGGTTTTCACGCATAAACTACTGGACCGATTTCAAAAATTCTTTCACCTTTAGAAAGCTGCATCTTCACTGAGCAACATAGGCTATATTGCATTTTCAAAAAAATTAGATATCCTTTCCAAAAATGCAATAATATTATATCCTTAATAAAAATTCTGTCATCGCGTGCGCTGCGGAATCTATTGAAAATAGAACAAATAAATGTTCTACGGTATTATAGAATGGACCAATATCTACAAGAAAGTCCGCGATATTCCATTCAAAAGATATAATGAATTTTTAAAAGTGTCAATTTACAGAAAATAGTAGGTATACTGTTTAATACAATGAGGAGGCGTAGTGCGGGACGGGGTGAAGGTGAGGAGGGAAGGGACATTCGCAGGAACTACTTTGATTCCGATTTGAAAAATTCTTTCAGTGTTAGATAGCCCATTGATCGAGGAAGGCTATATTGTACCATAACACTTATGGCTGGCGTCCACTAGGCGGATCGGGCCGGGCCGCATCGCAACGCAAAAATACGCCGGCCTATGTTTTGTATGAAACATCGTCCATTAGCGACGGATCGGGCCGGGGCGGGCCGCAACGCATTGGCGGATATCGCTTCGCAGGCGGATTTCTGCCGGCGGTGCGCTGCGGCCCGGCCCGCCCCGACCCGTCTAGTGGACGCAGGCAGGCGGATGTGAGCGGCGAGCGTCTGTTAGATAAAATCCGCCTAGGCGGTCCGCCGCGCCCCGTACAGGTGGACGCAGGAGCAAACAGCGCGTCCATTAGAGACGGCCCGTTGCGATGCGGCCCGGCCCGATCCGCCTGTAATGGACGCCTAGCATTTGACCAACAGGAGTGGAGCCACGCGGGTGAAACCGCGGAGCGCAGCTAGTATATTATAAACATATTACTTTTATATGGGTAATACATATTATGTATATACACATACCTATCACTACATAGTATAAAACAAAGTCGCTTTTTCTGTCCCTATGTCCCTATGTATGTTTAAATCTTTAAAACTACGCAACGAATTTTGATGCGGTTTTTTGTAATAGATAGAGTGATTCAAGAGGAAGGTTTTATTATACATATAATTATTATTATATAATTTATTATGTTTTAGACAAAGCGGGCGAAGCCGCGGGTGGAAAGCTAGTATATTATATAATATGAATATATATCATTATCATAATCCCATATGAAAATGTGTATGTAATGATAATGTAGATGAAAACTCGATTGTTTATTTTTTAAAGTGAAACTTTTATTACATCGTCTCAAACTTTTTGGTCTGTGTAGCGCATGTCGCGTGTATCGCGGCTGCCGAGTAGGTATACCTACTCGGCAGCCGACCGTCACGCGACATGCGCTACACAAAGCAGTGTTCGGAACCGTTCGAACAGTTTCACTTTTACCGTGGTTTCATAAAACCACACAACATTTTTATAAAATACGATATTTTGTTTTATTTTTTATAAAATAAAATAAAAAAAAAATAAAAGAATGTTTATTTTCGTAAGTATTAACAGATGTACACACGTTAATTATATTGACCGACCCGCGAAGGCGCAAAAAAAAACGAAATTTACTTAATAATAATTTATTGTAATAAAAAAATTACATTTAAACTATCTCTAACTTAATTAACTACGTCCTTCCGGTTCAATGTTGGAACCAAGAGTGTCCATTGTCTTCGGCGGGGCAGCGTCGCGGTGGTGGTGATTGCCGTAATACTTTCTAACCTTCGGTTTTGGTTTCCAATCTGTTCATCCTGTAGCTACAATCCAAATTTGTCGTAAATTATCCGGTTCAGGAAAACTGGAACAAGCCATAAAATATTTCAGATATTTAATTAAATACACACTGTAGAATATATATTATTATTTCCCATAATAGTGGGTAACAATTTGTAGAAAAGTTGGCAACACAAAATTTTTTAGGTTAAAATTTATAATTGTTATTTCTGTGGTTTTTAAACAATGTATTCAAGTCAACAGCACGTGATACACAATATATTAACACGCTGAAATATCATGAAGGCCTATAAACTGATAAAGAGTTGTATACTTACGAGTGAAAAGACAATCCAGGCATTTTCGTTCCACTATCACTTTTACACCCTTTAACGCTACACCGCACCATGGTATTATTTTATAAAGTATTAACAGTAAGTCTAAATCATTCGAAACCAAACATACCATGAATTACGTAACTTATAACATGTAAAAACTATATTTTTAAGGAAGACGATAGCTAGCTGTCAAACTTTGTTTATATAAGTAGGTTGCTATTCTTGAAAAAAGTGGCACGCTGGGTGAAACAAAAAATTTTATCATTCTCTCTCATTTCTTTACACAACACCGGCATAAGTTGCTCTTTTTCTTGTGTGAATGCGACATAAGATATCAATTTGTCTATTGGTTTCTCTGTCTACGGTTGAGAGACTGCTGAGATAGGTTTATAAGTACCTAAGATTATTTTAATAATTGTTTAAGGAGTTGAGAGTTATTTAACTGAGAGGTGTTTATGCAACAGATCAGTCAGTTTTTATAAGTAAGGCTGGTAATTTTTTACGACATCACATTAGAAACCTCAAAAATAGCAGTACTTCTCCACTATTTAATGGATGTTATTATACATATAAACCTTCCTCTTGAATCACTCTATCTATTAAAAGAAACTGCATCAAAATCCGTTGCGTAGTTTCAAAGATTTAAGCGTACAAAGGGACATAGGGACAGAGAAAGCGACTTTGTTTTATACTATGTATAATATAATAATGATAGTGATAGCACAGTATTACAATATTATTTCCTACAGTAAGGAAACGCCTTTGATGTCGCGCGATGCCGCCGCCAGCGTAGGTACTTACGCTGCCACACGAAAATACGCTAGGGTTGCAACAAATGGGAAATAAAACAATTGTGATTATTAATATTATGATGAAATCATTTATTCATATGTACATTCAAAATAATTGCGATTATTAAATCTGATGTAATCATTTGTTCATAAATATATAATTACAGATATTGCACTGCTAAATATTATTTACGTGGACACTTTATTTTTGGATGTTCTTAATTGTATATTATACCATTTAAGAAGTAATGCATTCGCATTGGGATGTACAATCTGATTAGAAAATAATGAGGACAACATATACATAGCTTTGATTTTAATTCAACAGATACAATTATTAATACAATCTTTCTGAAATATTGTTTCCTTCTGGGATTTCAATGTAGATTTACATCCGTAAACGGAACAGTTTTTGCGCGCCATAATAGAATATGTAAGTACCTATGTATAATAAAATTATTACACAAAAAATACGACTGCGTCGTCCTTTCGCGATAGTTAATGCAAACTCAGCGTGATTGCATTAAGCGGCCCGCGTCGCCCGACCCCCCGCCAGTTCCCCTCCGTTTCTCTGCACAAGTACATTCGTCGCCATACTGTAGGAAATATGGTGATACTGTGGTGATAGTCCGGCTAACGAAAGATAAGACTGGAAAAGGCGGCAAATTCAAAAAATCATCATATTAAGGTAACCTAATGGTAACTTAGGTTATAGTTGGAAATAAAGTTTTGATACTTTAATTTATTATTACGAGCTTTGTTTTTTTGAGAGATTAACAACCTCTACAAACTCTTCATCTATATAATATTATATACTAGCGGTCCGCCCCGGCTTCGCCCGTGGTACATATTTACGTTTTCTCTACATAAAAACCATCCTCGTACTTCAAGGAATATAATAAAAAAAGAATTATCGAAATCGGTTCAGCCGTTCTCGAGTTATGCGCTTACCAACACATTTTGCGATTCATTTTTATATATAACTAGCGGTCCGCCCCGGCTTCGCCCGTGGTACATGTTTACGTTTTCTCTACATAAGAACCATCCTCGTACTTCAAGGAATATAATAAAAAAAAAATTATCGAAATCGGTTCAGCCGTTCTCGAGTTATGCGCTTACCAACACATTTTGCGATTCATTTTTATATATATAATTATATATATGTAATCTGGTACAGTTATCTGATACAGATAAAAAAAAGAACAGCTAGTGAAAGTAATAAAAAACATAATAAAATACAATTAAATTTTGTTTAATCAATATAATCATATTAAATCTAAAAGCCGCGTTCAGCCGCGAATAAAGAATAAGAATCACTATCATTATCTCTGACATCATTAACTCTTCCATTTCTGCAGTTATTCCATCTTGTTTTTTTTGTACTGCTCTTCAACATGAATAACATGGTTCGGTCATAGAAGAAATCTCGTTGAGATACTGATTTTGTGTCTTTAAACATTTTGAACGGACAGATCGTTCAATTTTATATTGTTGCTTTAATAGTTTATAACTGGATTACTGGTATCATCCATGCAAAATAATAATAATAATATTAAACAAATCATATAATGTGCAATGCAATCAAGATGAAAAGTATCAAAATATCAAGTCACACTGTGTGTTTTTCCTTGAAAACTACATCTCTTTCAAATTGTTTCTTTTTAAATTTATTAATCATAGTTTAAAGTTTTCGTCATGTTTTCAACTCAGTTTTCAATTATTAGAAATCACTAAAATCCTAAGCTAAAATCGCAGAAAATAAAATCACTTTGACAAGCTTTGACACATCAACAACTCAGGTTTTAATGACAGTTAACTGTTAAGTGTTGCCAAATAAATTTTCGAAATAAAAAGCCAGTCTCATCTTTCGAACCAGACGTGACTAGTATAGATTTATTTATTGATTTAATAAATGAAACGATACCAATTTAAATTTCGCGCTGTTTATGTATGATGTGCGCATGTCTTAATGCTCTAAGGCGCATGCGCAGGTTTCAATTATTTTATAACTAGTGCCCCGGCTTCGCCCGTGGTACATATTTAGTATCCTATATCCTTCTCCTGGCTCTAAACTACCTCCCTGCCAATTTTCAGCTAAATCGGTTCAGCCGTTCTTGAGTTATAAGTGGAGTAACTAACACGACTTTCTTATAAATATATAGATTTTAATAAAATAAATAATTTAACAATTTCAATGATGGACCTATACGGACCTAACGGTAAAGAATACGATTTTGATAAAATTCGCCAATTTTGATATGGATGAGGTGCTAAAGTGTAATTTTTTTATACCCAAAATTAAAAAAAAAATATTTAAAAAAAAACTAAAGGGGACCTAACGAAAAAATTGTGGGACCTTATAGGACCTAACGAAGACCTATAGATTAAGGTCATTTTTGACCCAAAATTCTATGGATGGGGTGCTAAAGTGTAATTTTTTTATACCTAAAATTTAAAAAATTATTTAAAAAAAAACTAAAGGGGACCTAACGAAAAAATTGGTGGACCTTAAAGGACCTAACGGGGACCTAACGATCAAGGTCATTTTCGACCCAAAATTCCATAGATGGGGTGCTAAGTTTGCACTGGTTGGTAATGAATATAAAAATAGAGGTATGTGTAAATAATAATATGTATTACCTGTATAAAAGTAATTTGTATATTATACATGTTAGTATGTACCTACATAATATTAAGTGGATATCTCATTATTAAGTAGGTACAGTATTGTCCACTTATGTAATGTGAGTAATGATATTGAGGACAAAATAAAAAATAAGCAGTATCACTCAACACTCAAAATTTTGATTTCCCTAATTGCCATCAGATTCTGGTTTACCTATAATGTCTAGATAGAGATAAACTACGATAACATGGCGCGCCCCTCCAAATTACTGTTTCAATGTGTGTAGTGACATCCTTACGAAGGAGTTTGTATGTAGTTGTACGTATTCGTCTTTAGTACTTTACGTCCAGATTTGTTGGTCAACTAATCATAAGTTGCCGAGCGCCCAAGACAACGCACGTGTCGTTTTCATAGAATACGTCAGTGCAGCGCCATTACTAATAATAATGAGCGATTAGAGCGTGACTAGTCGAGCAACAAATCCGTGGATGTGTTTTTGTTTGACGGCCGTCTCATTACGCACACATGCGTTGTGTATCTTGGTGGTGCATTGTAAATACTTTCAAGCGTTTTGAATTTTGGAGGGGCGCGCCATGTTATCGTAGTTTATCTCTACCTAGGTACCTAGTAACCACAAGGTTTCTAATATATGAATGAAGAAAAAGAAAATGTTACTACAACTGGAGCAGAATATGTGCGTGTACGGTGTGCCTATGGTGCAAGTCAATAGGTGTCTGCTTTGCAAGAATATTCCAAAAAACTAAAAGGAAAGATCAGTTAAATATCAACACACTATGTTATATCATAGACTACATAGCAGTTACGGAAATTAAATAAAACAACGACATTTTATTATTCATCATTTATTGGTGAAATAAATCATTCTTTAAAAAAAATATATGTAAATTAAAAAAATAAATTTTACAGAAACTTACCAGAATGCAAATGCGACTCGATGCTCAGTTTCCCGATGCCATAGGTAAATAAATCATAAAATATAGAGAAAAAAATACATACCTAGTGAAAGTTGTGTGATACGATGGTATTTTAGGTCATGTTTTAATTCATGTACCTACCTAGTTTACACCTGCTACTATCAAATATTTTGAACATCACTACTCCGCCTACTAAAGAATTAGGTAGGTAGTACCTACTCATGCCAGTCTTTACATTATATGTATATGTAGATATATGTAGGTACCTACCACAAATTATTAACTAGGTACATTATGTATGTCAATTGCCCATAAATTTTTTCGGAATATTTGCTAATAGCTTATTGCAGCGCATACTTTTGATTTGCGTAGGCAATCATAGATAAACATGACAGATTTGTTCTCTTTTCTATATAGGCACTGTGTATTATATTGCAAAAAGCGAGAAGTAACGTAGGTATCAAACTCAAAGCTCTATAGATCTCGATGAATGATTTGGTACATTGGTAACTACGTTGTTGCTAAAAAGGAAACAAGGTTTCCAGCTATTGAAAAATGTAGTAGACTACAGGCCCATGTTGAAAAAATTATGGGTCATTTGACCCACCACCTGACCTATCTAGAATGATATAAGAGCATAAAATAATAAGATTCAGCACTATGACGTCACTCGTAAGCTGTCCACCTGAGTGCAGATGAGAATTCGAAAGTTCAGGTAGAGATTTTCTCCCCTTGTCACCATGATTTTTGTACGGCGTTGCGGAATAATGGCTTAAAAGCAGTATAGAAATAGTAGGACACAGATGCCGTACAAAAATGGTGGTCCACAAAGTCGGAATTTATTTTTATTTTTCGACAGTTGCCGGGGTAAATTTGGTCATTTGATTTTGTACGGCATCTGTGTCATACTATTTCTATACTACTTTTAATCAATTATTCCGCAACGCCGTACAAAAATCATGGAGACAAGGGGAGAAAATCCCTACCTGAACCTTCGAATTCTCATCTGCACTCAGGTGGACAGCTTACAAGTGGCGTCATAGTGCTGAATCTTATTATTTTATGCTCTTATATCGTTCTAGATAGGTCACCTGGTGGGTCAAATGACCCATAATTTTTTCAACACGGGCCTGTAGTCTATAGGTAGGTAGCTTAAATATTTTAAGACACCTATGTACGTCTCTTATCATGTTTCATGTGATGAGTCAACTGTACGAACTATAACCTATTTTCAGATAGTACTTATATCGATACAGGTTGGGTCTGTAGTCTATAGGTAGTTATGAATCAAGGATGAAGGATTCCGATACATAGGCATTATTTGCATCTATACATACCTACCGCGTCAGCTAAAAGGCTTATTAGACCACCCAATTTTTAGGGACCCTAACCCTAACTAAGAGTGGTGTAATAAGACTTAGGGAGTTAGTGTCCCGATTTAGGGCGATCGGGTCTGCCCGATCTGCCTAGCTCCCTAAGCGCCCTGCAGATTGGGTAATGTAATAACGTTTAGGGCGGTTAGGGAGCTCAGTTGCCGCGCGACTAGTGCGTGGAGTGGCTGCTTTTGTATGTAAGGTGTCACCAAACTTCCCTACTACAGGTTTATATAACTTAAAAGGGAAGTTCCAAATGTTTGTGATCACACCGCCATGTTAACAAATAAATTGTTTAAATCAATTGTTTATTTAATTGTTTTAAAACTCAACAAGTGTTCAAATTGTTCTGCACCTACTCTAATTAATTCATTAAAACTCTCGGTTCAAGCACGCTTAGTACCTATTTGCATATTTGAAAGCTTTTCACGTAACCGCAAATACTCTTTCACCCAGATTTTTCGCTTCTTTTTTTAATATTTGTTATTGCGTCAACGGTTGCCACTGCTACAGCAACTGTACAATGCAACAATACGTTTATCTCTCTAGACATTTGCGTATAAACTGAGTTAGGGCCCAATTCGCAGAGAAGTGTAATAAGCGCCACACTAACTAGGGAACACGCCCACCCTAGATGCAGGGCCCTTCATATCGGATAGTGTAATAAGCCTTTAAATATGTAGGGTAGGTCGATTTAACAATCCATTTGGCAGACCGTGCCATATTATTAATAAATAGTAAGATAATAATTTGTATCTTATATGCATTCAACTAACCTGTTAACCGGTACCTAGGTACTTCTTTATTCAATACCTACTCTAACTATCTCCTATCAAAGTTGTGACGCAAAATTTACAGGCGAAATTACTCTATGAATGTTAAATTACCTAGGTACAATGTTCAATGCATGTCTAAATATTTTTTTCTAAACAGAAAGTTTGCATGTCGTTGAAGAATATCACAGCCAGGTAAAGTAGATACAAAAACAACCATTTTGGCTGAACCAGAGGTATGTGATGGAGATGAAGAAAATAAAGCAAAAAGAAATACAGATATGTATGCAACAATTTAAGTGCTATAATAATAGAAAGTCAAGATGAATTGTTAATCGATCTTTTAATGAAGACATAAGTAGTTATGTGTAATCCACTTTCTTAGAAAAATATTTGATATCTGTAACTAACATGCATAAACAGTTTATTTTTAGGGTAAAATGACTAAACACCACGCAATGTGATTAATTTATTGAAACATCTATGTATGTAGTATCTACTTAATATTTATATAAGGTATCTGTTTATGATAAAACTACTAGATGGTTTGAAGCTACATACTCCACTTGAATATAATCCTTATCATTTTTTAATGCAGTATCCTATTTATTTTTCTAGCATTTAAACCTTCTAGTGTCTGAGATATAATACGAACTTAATTTCTAACAATGATTTAATAAAAGGTCTATTTACAGATCTAAAGAAACAACCCTACAGATTTTGTATTAAAATTTATTTTACATCAAATTATCCTATAAGTCCATTTCTATAACCTAAACACTTACAACATCTATTTGAGAACTTAATACTGAGTCAGGAAAATAAATTAATCATGATGATTTATCCATCTAAAGTCAACTAACACTGTCCTTTCTCGTCTAGCTTCTACACAACTCCAAACATTAAATCCTAAATTGTACTTATTTATGAAAAAGTAAATGTATTTTATTTCACAAAGTATACGTGTCCTTAACAGTATGTCACGATAAGTACCTAAGTACCACAATAAATAGCGAACTTACATATCAGTACATAGTAAAAATTATTCATAAAATATTCCTTCTAAAAGATAATGTTACGATCTATCTATCATCTAATTTTCCTGACGCCTTCTCCTAGGTGGTCTCGAGTGTAGACCATGAGGTGTAACTATCGAGCTCCGGAGCGCCTACACTAGCACGATATACTCTGCACTACTAGTGTACTTAGCACGTAACCTAGAGATTGAAAAAACCTTTAATAAATCATGTACATGTAAACACTGAGTTCCTTCATAGCATTAATCATTCAACTATCTAACTTGAGCTATCTAGCCCTAAACCATTAATGCTATGTAGTAAAACCTAAAAACGTTTTGATACACCTAATAGCAGTGTTAAATATAAATGACTTGAGTAAAGAGACATCTAATAATTGATGTGTTAATTTAATCCCTCAGCCCCCGGAATAACAGACAATAGAAAATCTATTGTGTCGTGGCCCGATCGGGCCGCTCGGTGGTCAAGGGGTTAAGTTTGTTGTGAATGTTAATGAAGGATGTGTTGTATACATACGTTTAGAATCTCCCTCCGCGGCCTCCCTGGCCTCCGTAGTTGCCACCTCCATAGCCGCCGCCGCCACTACCACCTCCCTGGTTCATGTTGTATGGAGCCGACCTGTTGTTCCCACCATACTGCTGGTTCCTCGTCGGCCCACCGCTATATCCTTGATTACCATAGTTACCAAACTCTTGGTTACCCCATCCTCCTCTTTGATTTCCACCCCCGTACCCACCACCCCCTTGGTTGCCACCTCCCCAACCACCCTGGTTGTTATCCCATGGGTTAGAATTGTTCCAACCTCCTTGGTTGTTTCCATATCCACCTGAAACGTCTTTTGTAATTTAATACTTGCTGTAATAACTTTAGATTTAATTAAAGAAAATCTATACTAATACTAATATTATAAAGCTGAAGAGTTTGTTTGTTTGAACGCGCTAATCTCGTGAACTACTGGTCCGATTTAAAAAATTCTTTCGGTGTTAGATAGCTCATTTATCGAGGAAGGCTATAGGCTATAATATATCATCACGCAAAGACCAACAGGAGAGGAGCCACAGGGGTGAAACCGCGCGGAGCGGCTAGTGATTGATAAAATTTTAGCAATTATACAAAATAAAAACTCAATTTACCTCCACCATTACCACCCCAGTTGTCATTTCTACCAGGGCCACCACCCTGTCTTCCGCCTCTTTGATCAGAGCCATCCTTTGGCAATGCCTTTTTAACATCCAACTGTTTACCATTTACTTTGTGTGGGGCATTTACTAAAAATAATTCACATGTCAATTAAACACTGTTTTAAGTTGCATGAAAAAAACCATATGATAATTATAAAAATGTAAGTTGATTTGCGTACCAGATCTATTATGAAAAATTATAGTCAGGTATAGCTTTAATCAATTCTTTACTTTCCACAGTCAGAGGAAGCCAGTTTGGACACAAATGTTCCATTCTGGGGCAAAGCTGTGGCACAAATATCAAGAATAAAATATAAAAGTTTAAACTTACAGCAAATTTTGTCTACAGGGTCATAATCATCAAACTCAACAAATCCAAAGCCCCTCTTTTTGCCAGTTGCCTTATCTGTGACTATACTGACATTTTTCACTTCACCATAATTAGAGAAATACTGTCTTAATTGTTCTTCATCATGATCATCCTTAATACCACCAATAAACAATTTCTTTACAGTTGCACCAGCTTCTGGATTCTTAATATCTTGTCTTGCAACTGCTCGTTTTGTTTCCACAAAACTAAAAAGAAAAAGAAATTAACTTATTGAAATACACACACAAAATGTCTTGAAAAACCCCCCCGGCTAACCTCACTTTGGCTAATTAGGTTACTTGAAAAGTTGAAACCACGAGGCTCACACTTTTCTATTAAAACCTAAATTTATAAGTATTTTAACTAAAAATGATATTCATCAATAATTAAGATATCAAGAACAACAAAAACGCTATACATAACGACATTAACATATTAAAAGTTTGTTGACCTCACAGAAAATGCCACGTATACCGAATACACAAGACATTCACCAGGTGTTGTCATATTATATTTGCAGTAAAAAACGATATAAAAGCGATTTATAAGCTTTTATATAGCTGGACTGCAGTAGTAAAGTAAAATATTGTAAAACTCACCGTCCATCAATACGATGCGGCCTGTTGTTTTGAGCGTCATCTACCATGTGTGCTTTGGAATAAGTGATGAAACCGAAGCCGCGTGATCTCTTCGTTTTTGGATCTTTCATAACAACAACGTCCACGATTTCTCCCCATTTTTCAAAATGTGATTTAAGAGATTCATCTGTTGTTCGGTAGTTTAACCCACCGATGAAGATTTTTCGGTGAACCTCGGGCTCATCCTGCAAGTAGAACACGGTCAACAAAATGGCGGATGGCGTGGTCGCAATCGCAAACGAAACTTAAGATAATTTATAGCAAAACTAAATACTAAAATATTTAACCAATATAAAAGTGAAACATAATTTATCAAATGCAAATAAATAAACGAAGATCTAAATTAATTAAAGCATTTTCAATAATAAGATGATTCATCACAAAAATATGAAATAAAATAATACTTACAAAACCGTCGTCACCATTTTGAGGCCGCATTTTTGCTTTAACTAAATAAACTGCTTAATTAATTATTAATAAAAAAATTCTTTTGAACGTGGCGTGAACGGACTAGAATTACAAATCTTCCCACAACACGACCAACCCCAACCGACGCCACGCCAAAAAGACCGAGTAGCGAGTAGCGACGTTCAACGATCGATCTGCGTTGTGAGTTGAACTTGGTTGAACTTGATACGTCAACAGTGACTGATGAATGAACGAAATGAATGAAGGTAACAGATTAAAAATAAAAATTACATAAAAATCGTTTACATAATATTATTATTGCTGCCCACCATGTTTTAGCTCTGCTTGTAAGTATCTCCATTTATATAGAAAAATGCACAGTCAAACACATAAAAAATGCATTCACGAGGTACGAGCGCCGAGCGGTAATTCAAATAACACGCCTACAAGCCGAGCTCATTGAAATTGGCAAACAACAAATATTTTTAATTATGTAATTTTATCTAAACAAATCGTTTGTTCGTCATCAGCAAGTGAAATTAATATATATAAAATAGACCTTATTACAATAAATTACACCTAAATCGTGTTTTCAAAATCGTCGGCTTTGTTTATAGGTATAGTTCGGCGTTTCATGGTGGTTTCGCCTTTGCTGCATGGCGTCTTTCCAAATAATTATACAAGGCCAGCATATACGCAACGGTGTGAAACTAATCACGTATAGATTGGAAGTAACTTTTTTACAAAGTTCTTCCAATCTATACAATAGCAGTATGCAAATACTCGCGTATACTAATTTGTAGTGAAGTAAGTATGAAGTAAGTAAGAATAGCGCTCCAAAACATACAGCGCCAGTACAAATGCGGACTAATCGTGTATGTTTCGGAGTAAGCGCAGCGTCTTTTCAGCTCGCGTATATATAAATAATATTATTGTATTGCTGCTTTTAAATCTATTAGATCTTTTAGATATTATGATAACAATTTATACATACACGAATGTATGTATTGTAATCATAGTACTGATCGTGTATAGTTTGTATCGTGGATGCTTGCGTCTTCGTTCCCGACTATACTACACGACTTACTTACACTTGACAAAAAATCTAATAAGTCCAGTTATAGAAGACAGCTGTTGTATAGATTGGAAAGACGCTGCTGCATGTGGTGTTTATGAGAATGTAAAGAAACATAATGTTTAACTAAATTAAATAAACTCATTTCCTCAAACAAACAAAGTACTCAAGTACTTATATTATTAAATTCTGCCAGAATTCGAAGTACCGTTCTATAGTATTTAATCCACATTGCGAGGCAAATTTCTAATGCCACATATGTATACAAACCTTAAGACAAACCTAAAGATTTGGTATTATCTTTTTCGTCAAAAACTTCAATTAAGGGTTAAACTGATGTCTGATTCTTTGTGTTTGCTATTAAAGTGAAACTTTTATTACATCGTCTCAAACTTTTTGGTCTGTGTAGCGCATGTCGCGTGATGGTCGAACCGTACGATAATTATCGTACAAAAACGATAATTTTGTGCGTTTCACTTTTACCGTAGTTTCATAAAACCACACAGTTTTTTCGTCATCTAGGAACGTTTGAATATGGAATGGTAATTTGTATAGGATTCCAAGAAGGTTCCTATAACCCTTAATTCTCGGTTTTAATTTCGCGGCACATTTACGGAACTTATAGCCGCGGGTTAAAGAGTACCTATAGAGTGTAATAAATAAACTTTAGTTTGAATTAATAATATGGAATGGAAGTTCAATAGGTACCTACCTACATCATATTGAATTTCCATTCAATAAATAGGTAGAGTCTGGCCAGCCAAATCTGAACCCATTACCCAGTGTTTTTTGTAGCGGCCACACTATACGCGGAATGTCATCATGGGGTTTCGGCGTAGTTAGTTGTCAGTTTTGTTGAAAACGGTTCAAATCATTTGCTTTAATAACGTTTAAATCCTGCTGTAAGCCTGCTGTGTTGTGTACTTAATTTACCTATATACTATGATCACCTCTAAGAATAATGTTACCAGGTCCATATTTTTTAAATTTGCCGCCCTCTAATGGGTTCAGATTTGGCTGGCCAGACTCTAGGCATGTAAAATTTGTAGATGTTTCGAATAAATATAATGTCTTTGTTTTCGTAGAAATTAAATCCCAAAATTGGATTTCCTTGTCGATTGGATAGTAATATTTAACAATATTTGTATTTCAAAAATGTTATCTTGAAATAAAAATGCGTTACATCTTACGTTACATGTGGTATATAAACATAAAGGCTAAAGCATTACGGATTATTCTTTAGGATTAAAACAAGCTAACGCTTAGATCATTAAGATGATCTAAGAGCTAACGCTATACCGTATCGCGACCATGGGATATTATTTCACTTGTTTCCCAGCCCCGGCACGGTGTAGCCACGGTGTAGCCCAAGAATTTTTTTTTCATCAAGAATAGGAAAAGTCGCCGCGATACGCCTCGCCGTATGGCCCGTATGAAGCCCGTATGATATCAAAATAATCAAACAGTTTTTGAAATATGAGATCCGATTAATCGATTGAACTTGGATTGAACAGTTGAAGACAGTAATTACTCACTTGTCAACGTCAAGACAATTTTATTTCATGTCAGTGTCACTTGCAATAGATTACGTTTACTGTTTCAGGATTCGGTGATTCGGTCTTTCGGTATTTTCATAAAAATTTAACTATCAAAATATGTGAAAATAGAACATACTTTTTATATCTTTTACTTGAAACGAATTGATACTTTCAGTAATTACATATCATAGGTAGCTAGAATCGAAAACAAATATTAAATAAACAATTCTCATTGCATTTTAGGTGGATACAAAGTTACAGAACTTTTCTGGGATATCAATTTTACTACAACTCAAAATGAAACCTCGCGGCGGTGGTGATGATTTTGTAAGTATTTTTTTATTGCTTATAACTTTTAGTATTTGTATAATGTAAGACCTGTTGGTTTGCTATAGTTATTATGTGATAGATAAAAAAAACCATGAAAATTACTTGGCAATAATTATCACTGCTACTAAACCCAATGTGAGGAAACCTATGAAACAAAAATATTTGAAAATTATCATCTTTTCTACGTAAATATCTCTTAAATTTTAATTTAATAAACTAAAAACATCTAGTATCCAATTTATAAGCTTGATATCTGTGTGATGTGATGTAATTGCTCATTAATTCATAATTCAGATTATTTCAGAATTTATGATAGAAGCGATGGCAATCTTAAACTTTTAATAGTTTAACATAAAAATTGTATGATTTATATTTCAGGAAGAGCCAGAGCATACCAGAAAGCTTTTTATAGGAGGCTTAGATTACAGAACAACAGATTCATCATTGAAGGAATTTTATGAGCAATGGGGAGAGATAGTTGATGTGGTGGTGATGAAGGATCCCCAAACAAAGAGGTCTCGTGGGTTCGGTTTCATCACATACTCCCATGCTCACATGGTGGACGATGCACAGAAGAACAGGCCACATAAAATTGATGGAAGGTAGATATTAATTAAAAAAATTTAAGCTATTGCATAGCTTTTATCTCAGACTCTGAGTGCGGCGACCGAATGTAAAAATTCCATAACTAAAAACCTAACACCCAACCGGCACAGCGATGTGATGCTATGCAATAGCTTTACCGCGCCAGTCCTCGAGTGTCACACATATTTTTGTTTATAGGTCTGTTGTACATATTTTTGGTTGTTCTGTTTTTTAAAGAGAATTTAAATATTGATGATAAACATGATAACAAGTCCATTTTGTATAAACAATAAACAAAATATTTGTTTTGTGTTGATACAAATTAAAGTAAATTGTGATTAAGTATTTGTGATTTGATATCAGAAGATATTGTTTATTTTGTATGTGGGGCAAAATGTATTTACAACATATTCAATATTGTATGATATTCTTTCAAACATACTTATTTGTTATAGCTTTCCGCCCATAGCTAGCTTAGCGCAGTACTTTTTTAGTATCTCGCAAACAGATATATCAGATCATCTCGTTTTATAATAGCCTATGATTTGTCAAGTTGTAGGGAAAAAAATCTATCACTCACATGTCATGGCTACTGTAAATAGATTTTTTTCCATTGTTCTTTATAATTGAATATTTCAGAATCGTGGAACCAAAGCGAGCAGTTCCTAGAGAAGAAATTAACAGACCAGATGCAAGTGCTACAGTAAAAAAATTGTTTGTTGGTGGCTTGAGGCAGGATATTGAGGAGGAGGATTTAAAAGAGTACTTTAGTTCATATGGCAGCATTTTGTCTGTAATTCTTGTGACTGAGAAGGACACTGGCAAGAAAAGAGGCTTTGGATTCGTTGAGTTTGATGATTATGACCCTGTAGATAGAATATGCCGTGAGTAACATTTTTTTACGATTGAATGAGGTGACTCTGTGGCCTGTTTTAAAGTTAATAAAAATAAAATACAAATTCATAACATACTAGAATTTTTTGCAATATAATTAAGGCAAAATATTTTATTATTATCAGGACTTGTTCACTATTAAAGAACCAATCATATCTCTTGATTTAGTTTGAAGTGTTTAGCTTTTGAAGCGATACTATTGGTTAATTACAAAGGAATTTGTTCTCCCTACACATCCTCGCATATTTTTGGGGGAATTGCAGCCTTAGTGTTATTATCTTCTTATATATAAAAATGAATCGCAAAATGTGTTGGTAAGCGCATAACTCGAGAACGGCTGAACCGATTTCGATAATTCTTTTTTTATTATATTCCTTGAAGTACGAGGATGGTTTTTATGTAGAGAAAATGTAAATATGTACCACGGGCGAAGCCGGGGCGGACCGCTAGTTTTTAATAGATTTCTTTTCATTGGGATACTTAGTGTGAGAGATCATTCTACAAAATGGCTGCCGTAAACACAATCACAATACTTAATTAACCCATTGAGCCCCGAACATCCCGATCGGTCCACGACACAATAGATTTTCTATTGTGTCTGTGATTCCGGGGCCTGAGTTATTACACATTGTTTTTCAGTACAACAAAATCACAAAGTTAAAGGGCACAGAATAGATGTGAAAAAGGCGTTATCGAAGTCGGAGATTGGTGTGGGGGGTGGTGAGGGTGACCGGGGCAGTGGTGGGAGCCGGCGTGGGGGTCGCGGCGGTTGGGGCAACCGGCAGGGCAACCAGGAGTGGGGCAATTCTGGTGAGTATCATTAATTTCTGCTCATCCTTATCCTTACTAATTCTTGCTAGTCCTTACTTGCTCTATTTCACTCTTCTTTATTGTTATCGTATTTTCTTTCCTATCCTTATTTTGTTATATATTATTATATTTATTCATTGTATATGTTATATTCATTTTATTTTGTTCCTTTACGCCTTATTTTTTGCTCACCCACCTCAATCAAAATCTCTCCTTACGCATATACATACGGTAGCCTGGAAGAGATCGCTACCTAGCGATAAGGCCGCCGTTTGTACATATCTTTCTCTATTTTATGTTATTTCTGTATTTGTACTTTCTTATGTGTGTGCAATAAAGTATAAAATAAATAAATAGATAAATAAATACTTCCTTACTAATATTATAATTGCGAAAGTGTCTGTTTGTCTGTCACATCGTAATTGAACGATTTTGTTGTATGGTTTTTGTGTCTGAATATAGTTACGTTACATAGACTACTAGTTTAATGTGGTGAAATATCTCATTTCTAGTTCGGAACCAGAAGCAGGCACCTTTGGTGTAGGATTGCATTAAGTTTTTTTTCTATAATTATTAAACTGTTGAATTATTTAATTATATCTGAAATATTCTAGAATGAAAGTTTGTATTGTTAAGAAGAAAAATTTTCAATGAACTTCAGGTTCACCATGATAGTGTTCTATAACAAAGAAACAAAGCTCTTTTGCAAAAAAAATATTTGTTTTAACCACAGCAATCCTAATTTTTTATTTTTGTTGATAAAACAATACAATTAGTAAAATATCACAATCCCTTTCCAAAACAGGGTACAACCAAGGCGGTTGGAACAACCAGTCGAATCCGTGGGACAATTCGGGTGGCAATTGGAACCAGGGCTACGGGAATCAGGGTGGTGGTTGGAACCAGGGGGGTGATAACTTTGGTAGTGGATACCAGCAAGATTTTGGCGGTGGCCCCATGCGGCCCAACTTCAACGCGCAGAGACAGCAGCCGTATGGCGGTGGTGAGTTTACTTTTTTTTTCTTGAATTTATAACTAGCTGAATACCGCGGCTTCGCTCCCGTGGTCTATTATCTATCTTTGCACCAAAATTTCATACAGATCTATTGACAGTTGTTTGTACATACGATTTATATTCGTTTATAATATTCGTAGAATTTTCGTGTTCATGTACACTTACATAAAAATGAAGCAAATTCGTGCAGCTAGTCTTTATGTACTTATAAGTAGTTAAATTTATAGGACTTTCTTTTATACATATAGATATTATATGAGGTTATTGTTTACAAAATATAAAGATAGTTTTTATTTGAAATAAATATTGTTTTGAATTAGGTGGTTACAACACAAGCGGTGGCGGTGCTAACTTCGGTAACGCGCCGACTGGCAATCCACGCAGATTTTAAACTACACAGTCTTGTAAGTAAACATTTTAAACATACAATTTACATTCTAAAAACCAATTTATTAACCCATCGGATTTCAGAGTAATGAACCGCTTTTCAATTATTATTATTTATATGTATTTCGGATTAATTTAACTTCAATTAAAGTTAGGATATATGGAAGCAAGATGATATTTAAAATTTTTGCTCAATTTACAATCTTACCTACCTTAGTCTATGGTTAAAGTAAATACCAATGTTATAATTTTCCACGTTTTTAACCCATTGAGCCCCAAGTGGCCCGATCGGTCCACACACAATAGATTTTCTATTGTATCTGTGATTCCGGGGCCTGAGTTATTAATATATTTTCATATCTTATTTAATTACATAAAGCCTTGTGTTCAGGTGTATAATGCAATATTTTTAACACTTAGGTATCAAGTTGCGCTTAGATGAAACTAGGCAGGAGGTTAGTGTAGGACAAACAACATGGTGTCAGGGCCGAGAGGATCTGCAATTTTAGGCAGGTTAAGGTTTGTGCATAAGTGAAGCACACAAATCACAGTTTTTACACGCTTCAATTACACTGTCCAATTATTATTTAAGTTTGACATGAAGTCGGTCTTACGTTTTTTTTTCTCTGTAAGAACTGTGCATACGTTCCTAGGTAGTAAGATATATAATACAGATTCTAATATAAGATAGTGTCCATTTTTGACATTCCAAACTTACTAATTTCAAGATATTTAAACGTATTTTTGTCTCATTCGAAATGGAATTTATTAAGTCGTCATGAGCTATTGTCTATGGTATATGTTTTGATGTTAGGTTAAGTATTATAAGAAAAGTGGATTCCTTTTAAATACGATTTATTGTTACGCGGATGTTTTAAATTTTATTTCACGTTATAATAAGAATTTATGTAGATTAAGGAACTGTTTGGTGTTGTGTGCATTATTAAAATATAAACTATGTTCCATGGACTCTTCTACGCGTGAGCCACCGAACGTGGAAAAGGCCATGGTAAGTTAATATTTTGATGGAAATAAACGTACGCAATAAATTCTATTGTTTTATTTTTAACTCCATTTACATATTCTTAGATTTAAATACCTATAGACAATAATTTTCTTACATTATCAATCATAACATATTAAGTAGGTTCTATTGAATAGGTACAAAACAAAAGTGCTTCTCTGTGAGTTCTTAAAGCATACACTTAAACATTGACTAGTATATTTACAGTTATAATCTTAAATATAAATAAACACTTAACATTCTTGGAAAGAAAATCCAAAAGAAATGTCTAATGAGATAGATTTCCTTCAAAATTTTAGATTGCATCATGTATACTTAGTTGGTACATTTTTGTCGTAGCCTAATTTGAGTATTCTTGATTGACTTGACACGGGTAGGATAAAATAAAAAAAACCGCGATTAAAAAGTAATACCTACTAATCGGTTGGAGATCGTATTTAATATGATCGTTGCCCTGGGTAAACTAGAATCAAAATTTTAGGCTAGAGCCTAAGACCTGTGTTTTATCTTATTTAATTGTAACTAATAATAAAAATAAAATAACGGTGAAACCACTTATTATTTGGATCAAGATTTTTGAATGACAAACATAATATATAATTTCTGCACTCGAATCTTCTGTTTCACACTGATACAATAAACGACTAGACTCAAAAATTGTCTGAAGCAAAACTCTGTTTATGCGTTTATCAGGCAGACTTTATTAACAAGCATAGCGATAGACTTTGAACATTACTGTAACGAAATAAGGTTTTAATTTGAACATTTAATTCAATGTTGGTTGTCATTTTTGAAGATTATTTAATAGGAAATTGTGAGTGGTTTTTTTTAGTACGTCAATTATGTTCCTACGCAACAAAATTCTCTTGTTAGGGCAAATAGGACGTGTTTCATAAACAATTTCTCATATAGCAACTGATGTTTTGCTTGTTTATACATATATGTATTTGGTAAAATTATTTATCGTTATGTGGCGGTTGCACTGGCAAACACGGGCACGGTGGAGGCGGGTACGATGGTAGCATTGTGGGGAAGAAACCTGATGCTGCTGCTAATTGTCTGAAAGTATAAAAAAGTTTGAGATCTAAAGAAATTGTAATTTCTGGTAGAAACTACTTGTTCTCTTACTTGTATTTTCGTTTGAAAAGAATCTGTATTAGTACATTTATATGGTTTTTTTTAGGTCATCGTAGGACGCTTTTAATTTATCTTGAAATATAATAACTAACTGTTTAATCTATTTATACCTCAGTATCACAGATATGTTTTTTTTTATTTATTTATTATTTATTTGACACTTCATTACACACATTATTTTATAAAATATAAAAGTAAATAATAAATCACAAAGTTACAGCTTTAATATGTGTAACGGGGCGGCCTTATCACTTCAGAGTGATCTCTACCAGGCGACCCCTCAGGCAAAGGACAAGTGTTTGCTGTATAAAGGGAGGCATCAAAATTTATTTAAAAAAAAAAAAAAAAACTAAACAATATTTTACAAACATACATATTACTTAATAATTAATAATATATACCTACTAAATGATAAACATACACATATAAAAAAAATAGTTAAGTATTAATATTACAAAGTATTAAGGTCACTACTCGGAGCCATATTCCAGATCTAAATAATATTTATGTATTAGACGTTTATAAGAAGTTAAAGATTGTGCACGTCTTGAGTTCCACAATCTTACAGCGGTTGAAGCAAATGAATAACTTAGGAATTCAGTTTTTCGAGTAGCCACACGCAGTGTGAGTCTTTCTTTCGACCGTAGAGTGTAAGTTTCATTCTGGAGGAATTCAAAGTTATTCTTAAGATATGCAGGCGATTTAGGGTCAAAAAGTACTTGATACAAAAGACGGAGAAAATGTATATTACGACGAGATCGGATTGGCAGCCACTTGAGTTTTTTCCTAAAATACGAAACATGATCGTACTTCCGAAGCCCAAAAATGAAACGTATACAAAAGTTTTGCAGTCGCTCCAGTTTATTTAAAAGCTCCTGTGTAAGATCCGGACAGCAAGCGTCAGCGTAATCGATAATAGGCAAAAGAAGAGATTGTGCTAATATGATTTTTTAATAATTATTTAACTCAAAACACTTGTATCAATAGCTTTTACATACCTGTATTGTTGATCGAGATGAGCCTTTTCGATTCTCTTATCTTTAGCTCTTCTGTTTTGGAACCAGATTTTGACTTGGGTTTCACTAAGTGATAATGCGGACGCTAATTCACAGCTGTAATAAATAAATAATCAGGTAGTGAAATATTGCGTTGAACAGATCTATATCTATTTTCTATATCACCAAAATAATTTTCTTCTTTGACTTTTCCGAATCGTGAAGATTAAGGCTGCTAAATTTTATATCCGCCTTAAAATAGTATTTATATGTACTTCTAGCAGCATTCGCCCTTCTGTAGGTATCCTGTTATATGGTATCAAATATTCCTATAAATATGCTATATAATTAAAATATTATTTACCGTCTCGCACGAGCAACATATTCGCCTCTAGCGTACTCGAGTTCTAGTCGAAGCGTTTGGTGTGCTGAGAAGGTGGTCCGTTGCCGCCGTGGTCGACTCTCTTTTCGTCTTCTACGCGCTACTAAAATTTAGAAAAATAAATCTTATTGAAGTAAAGGAGAATGGCGAAACTGGGCCTAACAAAATTAGGGCCTTACAGAAATCATAATATGTATATTTAAAATTCATTTTGTTATTTTTAATAATTCTTGGTAAAATATTGACTTCTGATTCTATGGGAAAACAAATGTTTGAAAAAAAAGATAATGTGTTCACTAACGGCATTGTTATTTAGATTTCTATGACTACCGGTCTTATCAGCAGAGATTGTCAGTGCTGTCAGGAGTAAAATAGTCGATATATCGATTAAAACGAATGAATATTTATTTTCATTTTTAGTTTTATATAAAATTCAAATGCTTTATAAATCAGAAATATAAGTTAACTGCGTTACATATTTTATTTTTAACTTTTTAGCACGCTATTTATTTAGGTAATTCTATACATTTTTACTCATGGCGGCCGCACTTTGTAAGAATATTTCTGAAATGTAGCTGGCCGCTTCAATTTTAATTACAATGTCATGTTTGTCGTTTGACTTTTGACATTTGATTGAGGTTTTTCGTTTCGTGGTTAACTTATTTTCTTCATCTTTATCGACTTTCGCTACGTATTACGGACACTGACGATCTCTGTTATTACTACCAACCAACGCTTGCACACCGGACTTTGATTACCTGCCTTTACGACTCACTACTGCTACCCTACCTGGACACCGACTTTGCATCCGATTTTTCATTTACAATTAATATGAACTGCATCAACTGTGGTATTAATGCTAATCGTAACAATGCTATACGTATGCATTTGTTACAAGATAACGCAATAATATCAATTATACAAGGGTGGGCTGCTCCTCTAACGGTTAGTGGATTAGTATTATCTAAGGTATTTAGTACTAGCTATTGAAATCAAACAAAAACGTAAACACACATTGTTTTATATATATACTAGCGGTCCACCCCGGCTTCGCCCGTGGTACTTACATGTTGAAACTATCCTATCTCTCAAGTTGGATCGAACTCCACATGGTGTGCGAATTTTATTATAATCGGTTAAGTGGTTTAGAAGTCCATTGAGGACAAACATTGTGACACGAGATTTATATAATATATTAATATAATATATATGTATATTCACTTTCTTTTGTCCAATTGTAATATTAATTCTTTATTTGTAGATCACTCACTCTGATCACATATGTGATGCATGCTGGAAACTTGCAAATGATTCTTTGAAGATTGAAAATCATGAAGATGACACTGTAACTTTGGGTCATCAACGTGTATGCATTTATTGTGGACGTTCTGTATTGCGCACACGGTTTCATTTACTAAGAACTGATTCTCAAGTCTCAACGCGATCAAAGAATTAGAGCAGTGATATTAGAGTGGATATTACCTCGTCATTTAAGTTATTGAGTGTTTTGATAATATTTTAAGTAAAAAGTTGCCAATAATCTTCTTTTTAAATCTCAAAGTAAAAATGAAAGGTGTTTTAACAAAGTATTTCTTTACAGATTGGAAATAGAGCAACATATCTATGTCATTCTTGCTGGGTGAGGGCTCTCATAGGAAGGGAAGCAATAACAGTTTATTATTGTAATTGTATATTAGGAAGAAGAACTGTAGGTTGCTGCTGTCACGTTATGTGCATAATATGGTACCTTAGCTGGGCAAGGTATCAACCAGATTTAATGCCGCCAGCACAGTTTCTGGATGATGTGTTAATTGTTTATGATGATAATGATGAATAAACGATTTATGAAAAAACGTGTTTTATTTTATATATAAGTACCTACGATGTTTTGGTAGGTACTCTAAAAGAATAAAAGTTCGATCCAATATCTCTATTACCTAACTGTTCTTCTGTTACACTCTTTATCTAAATAATGTATATTATAGGAAAGAAACAAAGCTATTCATTGAACTCGAGCAAACCTAACCTCAATTTTAGTGACGTCATGCTCAATATCTCTGCTATCCCATAGAACAGATCTTTAATTGTTATATTTATAGAATCTGTATATTTTTATCTATTTAACCCCACATAAATCATCAGTGTAACGATCAGGCCCAAAGTCCTATGGGAGTTCGCCATTCTCCTTTCACATGAGGTGCTAGTTTTCCACCCGCAACTTCTTCCTTATTTCTATTTCACTAAGCATCGATCAATGGTCAATTTTTTTCGTGACTAACTGGTCTATCGTAGGTATATAAGTACATATAGGTAAGTTATCGATTCATCTGAAATTACCTACAAGTTACAACGTCAGAACTATATATATCATACTAGCGGTCCGCCCCGGCTTCGCCCGTGGTACATATGAAAAATAGATGTTGGCCGATTCTCAGACTTACCCGATATGCACAGAAAATTTCATGAGAATCGGTCCACCCGTTTCGGAGGAGTATGCAAACTAACATTGTGACACGAGAATTTTATATATAAAGATTAAACTTTTACATAAAACCACAGATTACCATTAGAGCATTTAACCAACATGTGGCAAAGACCAAAGGGTTAACTACAAATCATAAGTTAATCGCAAACGACAATAATAAGGTTTCTTTGTGGTTCCTGCAATCAGTGGGTTCAAGTGATTTTGTAATAAAAAATACTTGTAAGAGCTCCGATTCGCACCATATTGTCCCGGATGCCGGAAATATTTTGAAGCCTTGTGGTGATTCATAGGATATAACCGTTAATAATGAAATACGATACTTAAATTTCCCCGTTAAAAGGGCAATATTATAAGGATAGCTTGATTTGTATTATGGATATGTATTTTAATATTTATGATTTATGAAAGTGATTTTGTGATTAAAATAAATATATTGGAAATGGAATATCTCTTTACTGTATGAGGTCTAATGTCTATTTATCGATGGAAAAACAAATAAATAAATACATAATTAGAAAATCAAGATGCGGTTTCGACTTTTGTGAATAAAAAATACCAATTTTGAATTTAATAATGTGTGTCTTCAAACAACGCTAAATAGCATAACCGCAGGACTCACTTAATAATCTTCTTATATATAAAAATGAATCGCAAAATGTGTTGGTAAGCGCATAACTCGAGAACGGCTGAACCGATTTCGATAATTCTTTTTTTATTATATTCCTTGAAGTACGAGGATGGTTCTTATGTAGAGAAAACGTAAATATGTACCACGGGCGAAGCCGGGGCGGACCGCTAGTCACTTATATTTATTGTTTTGTCAAGATGCAGAGGAAGCGCTAACCACTACACTGTATACGGAAATCTCTATCGTGCAACTGTCGCAACCGGTGAAGCCTCATGCGCGTCTGTCGGCTCATTTGCAATGATTTACGATTCAACGCACTTTACGAGATTTGCACGTTACTTTATATGAGCTAATTTTAACCTCAGTGAATATATTGAATAGTGTGTATAGTAGGTAGTGTCCATTCGTAGAAAAAATTGGATGAAGTTATGAACTTATGAAGTGACCAAAATATGAAGATGGCGAATAGCTTTATTTATTTGATTTAATTGATTTATGTTATTCAATGGCAAATAGTCCTAAAATCTACTATACTCTATAGGAACGGGCCACTGCCATAAGTGCTTTATGTACTTAATGAATAAGAAAACAATATTTGACTCTAAACAGCTAAAAGGCTACCGTTAGGTACCACGTACCAATAGGACTTACCTACATACCTATACAGTATACATACACTAGGTAGGTACACAGTCAAGTAAACAGTATAAGAATCTAAGGAAATTGTTGCCAAAAATGCGTCCTAACATATTACAAAAAACAAGGAAATAGCATGTTCCATGTCGTTAGTAAATAACTAAATAGGGATTGTGCGTGAGGGATTGCTCAGTTATCTTATTGTTTGAATGAATATAACCGCCCATTCGCTTAATGGTAGCAAACAAAAGAAACGAAATATTTCGAAGAAATAATCTTATAAGAGGAAATAAAAGCACAATAAAAATGTGTATTTAACGTTTTAATATTCTTCCCATTAAGAAAATAATATCTTTGATTATGAAAGCGACAATACATAATTATTTGTGAATGTCATAGAATAGGTACATTCATAGAAATCTAAATAACAAGACACTAGAAGTCGTAAGCGCGCGTGACCTTGTCGCCACTCAGGTGACTTTCACATCACCAGTGTGTTCGTCACAGTTCAGTTGCTATGGAGACGTATGTGTGTAAACATGGTGTGTTTCAGCATTTCCCATTGCGGAAATTCTTCCACAAGTTGTAATTATACTAATAAAGGAATAATATTTCATCGGTAAATATTTTTTTTTAGAAATAATGCCGTTTTTCCTTAAAATTATAGAATATTTACAAGTATTACGAGTGTCACCATAGTAATCGAAATAACAATGAATGACATAATTTCAACCTTACTGGAGCAAAAAGAAACAAAACGTCTCATATACTTAGGGATGTTATTCTAACATAAACCGTAAATTCGTGCGTTAGGATACATATTAAAAAGCTTAATTTAATATTTAAGTTAGTTTTCACTAAAATCAAGTTGTCCAATAAAAGGCATAGTTTACTTGTGTGTATTGTTTAGCTATCGGTTTAAATGTGTTGATTTTGGCGACAGCGGTTTTCATACGAATTATGACATTATAGCACTTCTATGTGTCTTGTTATTTAGATTTCTATGGGTACATTATATTTTGCGAATCCAGGCGATGCCAGAAGCGAAGCGAAGCGAAGCGAAGCGAACAAAACTCATTATCGATTAACCCAGTGTTAAACTAACCACTAATTTAAAATCGTGTGTGGTAAAGTAACAACTAATAAAGCTATTTAAAATCGCGTTCACTGAGAACTGTCAGCTGTGGTGTCTCACCACTTGTGTGTAATTGAGCCACAATAGGGGTATAATCTGCCGAGTGCTGTCGCTTTAAATCATCACGCACTCCATCGGCCCCGGCGTGACGTGATAATGATGACGTTTTGATTTGGAAATTTAAAAAAAATTAAATGTGTATGTGATTTTTTTTTTACCTCGGAAGAGGTACCTACTTACCTATAAGTATGCACAAAATAATAATACAAAAGACAAAAAATGAAAATAACATGTATTTGGGAATAATACTGACTTAACGCATATTATTGTATTTTAGGTTTTACCTACCATGTCAGTTCATAGAGATTGGCAATAGCCAATAGCCTAATTTTATCATGAAAAATTTATTTAGACATAAAATTAAAACAACTTGACGATTATGCGTTTAAGATTTCTATTATATCGCACCCTCTAAATGTTTGTTTTGTGATGCTATAAAAATCGTGATTAATCAACAATACTAACAATACAATAATAGAACGAAGATATTAGGGGGTTGCTCCCTTTAATATTCATTACAGATCCCCTAATTACAAATTTATTCGACCATTCCTCGTGGAGATTAAAGAACACCTGATTTCCCTCTATTTTTTATTATTTTCAATAGAATTGCAAAGAAATTGATATTGCGAAGAACGGTTGCTTCATTAATTTTCAATTGAAGTCGATAGTCTACGATTTGAATGTATATTGGCATCAATAGGTATGTACTAGCGTGTAGTACCTATTCATTGCATTGATATCTATGAATAACATAATAAAGTTCCGGTATTGTATATGCTCTACCTCTGACTTTTTAGGTCTCAAATTAAACGATAGGTACACAAATTTCAGAACAAGAAAGGCATTACGTAAACGAGTGCGATAAAAATTCGGATTGCAGTGTAGCTCATAATTCTAAATGTAACGTTCCCATAAGTGCGAGGGTATCAATGTATAGCTGTCATAAATTCAGAAATAAGCAAATTCAAGGCTTACAAGAAATTAAAAGATACTGATTATAATTCCTTGTGTTTACTTATTTGATAATCCTAACATAAGTTATATTCGAGTGAGCACTATACGATATGGCAATCTGCTTAAATACGATGTAAACGAGTGCGATACAATTTACGGATTGCGGCTTAGCACTAAGCTAATACAAATCACAATGTTATGTTTCCAAAGGAGCGAGCATGGCGCACGTGCGCTCTCCCACACAACTCAACCAATCAGTTTAATTTTTATTGCAGTACTAGCTGTTGCCCGCAGCTTCGCCCGCGTGGAAAAGATAAATTTACATGATACAAATTTTCATCCCCTATTTTACCCCTTTAGGGGATGAATTTTCTAAAATCCTCTCTTAGGGGACGCCTACGTTATGACATCTACCTGCATGCCAAATTTCAGCCCGATACGTCCAGTGGTTTGGGCTGTGCGTTGATAGATCACTATATCAGTCACCTTTGAGTTTTATATATTATATAGATAACATGTATAAATGCAAAAAATAATGAACTTATTATAATACCCAGTTGGCGCTCCCACTATAACTTAAATCAGATTAAAATAAATACATGAATTATTTAATTTACGGTAATGAGATGTAATTAATTGCCTCAATTCCTTACGGTCTTTAATTTTCGGATATATTATATCTTATGTTTTTGATTATGGTAACATATTTTCAAAAATTTATATTGTAAGTATTTATATTATACACTAGCGGTCCGCCCCGGCTTCGCCCGTGGTACATGTTTACGTTTTCTCTACATAAGAACCATCCTCGTACTTCAAGGAATATAATAAAAAAAGAATTATCGAAATCGGTTCAGCCGTTCTCGAGTTATGCGCTTACCAACACATTTTGCGATTCATTTTTATATTATAGATTTTGTGTTGGTTGGCCGAAATTATATTATACATAATTTAAATTGGGAGCGAATCTAAAGAATATCTATGTAGGCATACAAAATGAAGAGATTAATCTTTATGGGAAGGTCTGTGTTTTAAATTTAAATAATTATGTCAGATAACCCAACATAATTTATCACACTAGATTGCACAAAAACAGTCTTGTTCATATCAACGGTAATATACCTATATTTGCAATTTGGTAACTACCTATATTTTAATTTTTGGTATCTACATAACTATAGGATTTGAGTATTATTTAAATTTTAAACCACGATTGATCAAATCCCTGTTGTGATTCTGAAAATATCCACCTACCTACATAATGGTAGGCACCCACTTTTAAAAATTACGTTGTCAGTCTGTAGTAGGGGAGACCGGGTTTGGTTGTCTCACGGGTTGTTTGTCACAGCGGTCTTAACACAAAACTGAACTATCGAATAAGTCTGTTGAACAGCGTGGCAAGAGCGATACAGTGAAAACGCTGTCCCAACTTCGCGTCAGACCGCTCCGATCTGCCGTGAGGGTCTCACACGTGTTTATTGTTTTCGCACAGCAAAAGTAAATTTTTGTGCTGCTGTGTCGAACCTCGTAATTATACGTTCTTGTTTTACAGTAATAATCTTTCAGTTCATTTGATGATGATGAAATGTGTTTTATAATATCGTAGTATAGTTTTTTAGATATTCATTGATCGGAATTTATTTTCAATTTTATTTTCATGAAACGTGTTATGGGGCTCGTTGTCACAAATTTTCGGGGGCTGGTTGTCACCTATCAACCAGCCCCCTGTATGCGAGATGACTTTAATTGCGTTTTGAGGTTGTTTGTTTTAGCCGTAAATTTTCAATCAACACCGGAAAATCACCCTAACAAACCTGCTGGAAGTCCATCTGTCCTTGATGACTCTATATTGACTCACGATTATTATTGTTTGCTAAAATTGTGATTGATTAATATTCAGACTGAAATAAAGACCGTAGACACGGTTTCATTTGGTTAAGAGTTCTTAATTAAAAATTATTCCGTAAAATTATAAGACCAAAGTGTGACTTTCTATTTATAAATTGCCTGTTATTTAGTACGTGACTACCTACCCTAGGCATTGTGACAACCATGCCTGACCCGGGGTTATAAGTCACATTTTTCTTTAGAGTGAAAATACAAAATATTTCTACAACTGATAATATTACACAAAAATACGTTTATTTATTTTGTAACAGAATAATTACACTATCTTTTGGTATACAAATATCATTCCTAAACAACGTATTTTGGAAGTTACATAAAAAAAGATAAAAATGTGACTTTCATCCCCGCTCTCCCCTACTTAACCAAGTCCATAAACAAACGCTCATCAAATAAATTCGTCGTCTATTATCATTCTAATAATTAACGAAACAATTGAAAGAGATCCAACACAACGAAAATGTTTCATTTATGTTTTCACATAATTTTCGCCAGACATAATTTTCATTATTCAGTTTCACGGACCGTTGCATTGTTCCGTAATAGTTATAAGAGTTGAACAATGGATTTTATCGCGGTGTAGCAGAATTGCCGGCAATTTTCACACAAGAGTGATTCAGAATGAGGACACAGCTCGTCGGTATAGCCGGCCAGCCATTCGTGGTGTGGTAATCGCATCAGGCCTCGCAGGCTCCGAGTACCTTCCGCATCTGCAAACATAAACTCTCGAGACACTTTTAAACGACGCGACTAACCATTATGATTCTATTTTCAGGCAAAAAGATTCTAACAACAATAATTGTCATTCTAATAAGATTGACGGTGAATAAAATTCGATTGTATTTTTATTTTTTACTTTCTGAATAGATTTTATCATTAATGATTAATCATCATTGGATAAAGTTTTAGTTTACTTGATGATTATTTTACTAGTACCTACATATTTTTCAACTCGTTTAGAATTTTCCATTTGAACAGGATTCCTAAACTAAACCCTGACTTCCATCGCCGCACCTATACCCGAACTAATAAATTGAGTTCATTGGCTATATTCGACAATTGTTATCTTCACAAAACTAGGGGTATTCAGTTTCAGTTAGGAAGGTGGTAAACAACTTGCCTATCATAGAAAGATCTCGAATAAAGAATAATATCTATCGGACTTCAATGGAGGATTCCAATCGCTAAGCCGCCACTCTTAAACGCTTATAATATATGCAAATAAGAATATCTTATTTCCCACTGTGAAATAAGCATTATTGTACGGGACACATTGAATAGATATTTTCCTCAAATATTCATAAAGAACGTCCAGTGAGCGGGGATTAAGAGCGGAGAGGTTTTATCTACATCTCGCTCTATTATGTTTTTCAAAGTATTTTTCTAGTGATATTTTATTTTCACGATTTCACAGATACCCCTTCCATTCCTGTCTCTTTGTAGATCGGGATGTCCGTCTTACAAATATAGGTAGATAGCTACTTATTTTTATCATAGAACATCTTCTCTTTGAAGTTAAAAATATAGTTTTACTTTATATTTTGTATTTTATATTGCTCATATTAAAAGATTTTTTGACGTGACAACGTCTTATAATTCGATAGAGCCGGCTGCACGCACGAAAAAACATGACTCATGCGGCGTTACCTCGCTCTGAGGCGTTCCATGTAAGGCTTGAAGTGCAAGCGAGAGCGCGGAACGAGCGACAAAGAAGCACAATCGGACGTTGTCACGTTCAACTATCGTCAGTAAACCGACTTGACGACAACCAATTTTTTCAAGGTGGGTAAACTAATAAGGATTTCTGAACCATGTTCCTACGACTAAACTTCTTATACGAAGTAAGTAATAGCTCCTTGTGAATTGTTAAACATGCTGCTCTACCATATATCGTTTCTGTCCAGAACCTCCCCTATTATATTACCTACTACTTTGCTCACAATTCATAAATTGTGAAATGATAGTATAGGATAGAATGAAGAAAAAATAATAAATCCGACTGTAGTACCTAGGCTAAGGTAGTAGGTATCATTAATGGCAGATAAACATGAGGGACTCTCCTTAGTTTTAAATTATTATCAGGTACCACAGGGTGATACCTTAGACTTTAGAGCATTAAATGCTCTAAGGGTGATACAGCCTCATTTAATAAAATAGTTTTTTTAATCATACTGTTTCAACGATATGTTTTTGGCCATGGGATAAATGGCTATCAACTTTAAAAGAAAATAACTATGCGTGCTCTATAAATACATTAAAATACCATATGACTCTTCTAGAAACAAGTAGGTACTTGTTTCTAGAATATGCTGCTTCTACCTCAGTTTATAAATGTATTCAAAGCTTGACAGATTTGCGGAATATTATTCTACAAGTGCGATAAAAATAAAATTATAATAATAGTCCAGGATCCTTCGCCCATTTTTTCACGTGATTACTATCAAGCTAATTTTCCGTGAGTTAGCTTTATTTTGATGAGATAAAAGGCGATAGATCCTGAACTATAAGTAAGAAGAAGAAATTGAAATTACATTTTTAAGTGAGAAATAAAAAAAAAGACGGGTTGCAAAACGCACTTTCTGGTTGAAATGCCGTGCAAAATACACTAACTGGTTGGTACCTACATGTTTAGACAAAAAAAAAACGAGGTCACAAAATTGGGATTTTTTGATAAAATTACTGCGTGCCAAAATTGTAGATCATAAAATTATACATTAAAAAGGGATCTTTTTTTTCTAATGTAAGCCATACACGCTATGGTCTATCGGAGAGGTATAATGTAAGTGTAAGGAATTTCTCCACAAATCAACTGAACAGGTATCTAGGCTCAAAAATGTGCTGTAACATATTTAATATGGCGCACTATACTATCTAGAATATTTAAATGTGCGAGTGATTCAAATGCTCATAATAATCTTCCCATGCGAACGAGACCTTTTGCTGCGGTTAAAAGTATCAAAACAGCTATCTTATTGACTTTTTTTGATCCTAACAATTTAATCCTAACTTTGCTGTCCGTCTGTCTGTCTGTCTGTACCCTTTTTTCAGGAACGCGTGGAGATATCAAGCTATATTGTATACTCAAACCCACGGTCAGGTTACCTTAATACCTTTAAGCTGTAATAAACTCAAACTTATATAATATTATCAACGCAATCTGAAGATATAGCAATTAAAGCCGCATATTCTGTAACTCACAAAGTCTACTTGCAAGGGAATCAAAACCTTCAGGGTACCTTCCGTGAAAACAGGGTCTTGAGAATTGGTTAAAAGCAAGGTCTTATAGCACAGATAAAGGAAGAATTCCTAAAAATATAAATTTTTTAAGTTATAACATATTTTATAAAGAATAGAAAAAATTCGATCACGAGGCGGGACTCGGGCCATTCCGGGGCGGATGCCTGACCAACTCAGCCACTCGTGACCCGCCAGAGCAATCGAATTCATTCTATTCTTTTAGTTTTATGTGTCTGGAGGGACACACCGCGCGCCATCTATTGAGATGATTAACAACCGTTTCAACCAATATGAAGCACTTTTCAGTGAATACAATATTGTAACGATGGAACACGACCTTTTTTATTGAATTTATATTTTTGGTTTTATGGCATTCAAATCTTAATACTACATATTATAAAGGCGAAAGTTTGTAAGGATGTACATAGATGTATGGATGTATGGATGTTTGTTACTCTTTCAGTAAAAACTACTGAACCGATTACAATGAAATTTAGCACACATATAGAGGGTAACTTGGATTAACACATAGGATAGGTTTTATCCCGGAAATCCCACGGGAACGGGAACTATGCGGGTTTTTCTTTGAAAACGCGGGCGAAGCCGCGGGCGGAAATCTAGTGCTTTATAAATATAAATTTATAAAGAATAGAAAAAAGCTGAGTTGGTCAGGCATCCGCCCCGGAATGGCGCGAAAGGATGCGGGTTCGAGTCCCGCCTCGTGATCGAATTTTTTCTATTCTTTGTAAATTTATATTTATAAAGCATTTGAATGCCATAAAACCAAAAATATAAATTCAAGTTATAACATATTAAAAAACGGATTTGTTAGGAGCTCTCGGTGCGTGAGTCCGATTCGCACTTGGCCGATTGTTTCTTTAATTAATTTAAATGTCCAAGTATCTCAATGTCCAAGTACCTATACAGGGTGTCCCAAGAAGTATGGATATACTGAAGCCAGGAGGTAGAGGACCTAGAGGGCTATCCGAATCACCCCCATGTATGTTATGCGATTTTTCGTATTTTCTTAGTTATGACGTTTTTTTTTTATTTTCACCTATTGCCGAGCTACGATGAGATTTTTAATTTATGGAGATGTGACTTATTGTGGTTGTACCTAGATGCTTGATTTTTTTTGTGTGCTAAGCTGAAAGATAGGCCAATTCAGTATTGTAAAATTTACTATTGTTAGATCTTTGAATGGAATAAAAAAGAATTGAATGCCAAGAAAAGATTAAATTACCCAGTATGTTCAAACTTCAAGGGCCCGTATAAAATAAAATCACATAAAAAAAAGATTTTCGTTTGGCTTTTAAAAACTTGCTCTATTTATCACCGGAAAAAGTTGTTTTTTAAACGTCTGAATGCCTTTTTATTGTTTTTAATGGTTTCTACTGCTTCTCTCAATTTCCGGGCTAATTCGTCTAAATTGTGGCATTCTCTTGTCTTTGTATTATCCCCACAGAAAAAAATCAATGAGGTTTCGGTCGATTTATTTAGTAGATAACTAGATAAATTAAATTGCTACATCTCTATGAAACATAACAAAATAGAAAATAGACGACCAATACATACATTTGAGTTATTGGTGCCTACTTACATAATTAATCTTTTCACATGAATGAAAGAATGAAACATTCGATTTCAAATTCTAAATATTATGGAAAACCCATAGTTCCAATCTATAGTTTGGAAAATCCAAAAGTGAAGATTTTAGTTTTTCGTTGATAACTATTAAACGATACTTACCTAATAACATTTTCAATAGCAATCCCCGCATAGATCTACAGCTAGGTAATCCATACTAATATTATAAATGCGAAAGTAACTCTGTCTGTCTGTCTGTTACTCAATCACGCCTGAACTACTGAACCAATTTGCATGAAATTTGGTATAGAGATATTTTGATACCCGAGAAAGGACATAGGCTACTTTTTATCCCGGGAAAATGACGGATAGGTTTTATCCCGGAAATCCTACGGGAACGGGTTTTTCTCTGAAAACGCGGGCGAAGCCGCGGGCGGAAAGCTAGTAAAAAATAATGCCACTATGTTTTACACAAAATATCGTGTCTCAACCGAAAAAAAATGTTGATCGACGGGAATTTTATTTTTTCTATTTCTACATTTCATTCCAGTTTAATTTTATTGAATCATTTTTTCCCAGTTACGGTATTAATCTTCATTAAATTATCTATAAAATGATGTGCAGATTTAGGAGATATAACGTATGGTAATCAAATCGTGTAATTAATTAAGTAGTTGCGGAACCAAGGCAAAACAAATTTTTCGATAGTAAAGCACTCTCTAATGCTTCGCATTATGAGTCGTGCAATATGGCAATACCGTCACAACTCACATCATAGAGTAACGGCGAGTAGAGGCAACGATTTTGGTATTTTTGAATCTTGCCAAAGAAGTTTCACTTCTGACACGTGTGCTCGGCACACACGCTCTTTTTTATTTGATTTTTTTGTGTGGGAATTTTAGTAGCTACCTACCTATGTGAGTCGTGACTCGTGAGTGTTATATCGAGCAATAAATTGCCACATCATGTATAATAATTGGGAGACATCAATGAGATTAAAGTACGTATCTAAGTAAAAAAACCAAGGGTACATAAATTATTAGATATCTAATATATTTACTTACCTCAATATTTTTTTACTTTGAAAGTTTGGCATCATAATAATTCGTACGCACCTATAGCCCGATTATTAATATTTCGTAAAAATTACAATTAAATGACTGCATCTTAATTTTGTCAGTCTGCTTATAAGACCAAAGATTATCAACATACCTATTTATGAATGATGTGTCTACTTAAATCACTTTTTAACGAATAATTTAAAATACTTACGAAATGCCGCTAAGCCCGCGCCAAACGCCAGTTGATGGTGGGGTAGCAAAATAGGACGTGGGCACACTGGCAACGGAGACGCTGGCCACAGCTGCTGGAATCTGTTCCCCGGATTAGGCTCCACGTCCCCTATCTCCAAATCCGATGAGGATTCACTCTCTGTACGCTGAGGACGTTCCTGTGCAACACTCGAATCTTCTAAGTGTCCATAAATACGCGCGAAAAATTTCCTCGGAGATGACGGCCTTGGCGCCTGAATTGAGGTGTCTTTTTGGATCTCCTTTTTATCACTCATGTTTGAATCTTTCAAATTTTCGTTCATTTGATCGAATATTATTAAAATTATTAAAAATTTAATCTAATAAGAAAAAGTCTCTACTTTTTTATTTCTAGGCTTAAATTATTCTATCACTGAAACGGATATTTTTATACGCATAACTTTAAAATATAAAGCTGTCATACACGTGTTATCCCGACACAGAAAGCACGTGCAATAAATATGTCAGGTGCGCTATCCCTTGTAGTGAAGCCCCGCCCACTACCCTTACAGACACGAAATAAGTGGAAAGGGTGAAACGCAACCAATGAGAGACCCTTTTGGCGTTTTGTTCCAACCCAAAAGGCGGGAACTTGACAGCATCTTTTGAAATAAGTTTATCACCGGAAAATTTTTATTTTTATTCGAGAGTTTTCAGGGTGTATAGAAATTTCATTACGGACCAGACCAGAATTATTGAGAAATTATTTTTGATATAGTTAGATACCTAAATATAAGCACAATAGTTTAGTTGCCATATATACCTATTTTAATAATGGGCCTTCGTTATCTACGATCCAGAGCCTCTACCACGACCCATTACATAAATAGCTGGTATGTACCACTATTTTCCATATTATGTTATTTCATCTAGGTAATACCTACCTAATTTATTTTAGTAAAGAGATTCTGTCTCTCTCATTGAAATCATCGTAACTTTTTATAGTGTTCTGTGCTTTTGTTTAATTATTTTAAGTCCACAGTTTAATTCTATACTGTAATGCAGAACAAAGTTAGATAATTTACTTCGTAATTTATGGTGTATCCAGGATTTTAAACTAGTAACTAGAAACCTAGGTAGGTCCGTAGGTACCTACTTAAAATAATTGTGTAGGTACTTATCGGTACCATAATAAATTATCTTATGTAGGGAAGTAGGTACGTCTATCTAGGTTTCACAAAAGGTAGGTATACCTACCTTGTGCATCTAATCCTATTATACTATAGTAGCTACTGCATAACATTCGTTTCACACATTCAATAACACAATGTTATGAGTTATCGATAAGTTACCTACTTGCTAGAGTAGGTAGTACCTTGAGTACCTTGAGACTTACCTAGGTACATTCGTAACTTTTGAACGCACATTGAACGTTCAAGAATATGTAATGTCATAACAAACATATTGTCAAATGCAAATATTCAAAGAAGCACACGTAATCTTTGTGAATACCTGACGGTAATAAATTACAGTAGGTACCTATGCTACGGAATACCATTGTTTTAATAATTATCTCGTTATTTTTATGTCTTACATTTAACTATACATTTCCTCTGCATAGGAAATCTTATCGGAGATATGCAAATGGTAAGAATGATTATGATTACTTTAATTGATTTCCTAATGTTCCAAAAATTAGTTTTTACCTGCGATCCGTCTTTTTTAGTGTGATGTCTACTATTAAGTATGAAACCTAGTCCTATCATAATATGAGCTATATTTTAATGATTAGGTTATATTATAATACATATAGGTACTAAATATGCATTTTAGAGTCGGTTCATCTAATCTAATAAACTTTTTAGACACGAATATTTGGCACATTCATCAAAATCATGGGAACATAATGGATAGAAGCAAGAAAATGGCGTCCAACATAGAAAACGTGATCCGAAAAATCAAAGACACTACACAAGATTTGGGTAAAAATATTTATGATCACATTAGCCCCAAAAGTCCAGTTAAATACATATTAAGTGACGAAGATTTACGACAATATGAACAGCTAGTTATTATGAAAAAATATCCTTATTTGGATCTAAAAGAAAAAGAAATGAAATTAAGTCCCACCAATAAAAATGCCCGACAAAACAATCTTGGTTTACATCCTGAGGCTAACATAAACGATCCGAGCATTTGTGAACCAAATGATGATTCTATTAGTGTTGAAATAATAAATCGTGGATTATCTGGAGTGGCCATTCCAAGTAAAAATCCCAATACATTACAAGTTTCAATAAATAACAACTTATATGAGAATGCGAAAATTAATGCTGGTGAAAAAGATTCAGAATTTACGTTACACAGTTTAAATAATGATGTTAATGAATTTTTAAAGCGAAAGGGTTTTGAAACATCTTAATAGCTACAATAACCAAATAGTAATTATTAGACATCGGATTATATGCATTTGCATATTTGCATATGCAAATGCATAAAACTCGCTAATTAGTTTAGCGGCGTTAGTGCATATTTTAGCCTTTTTCCCCAATAGTGCATATTTCGTTAAGTAACGGGAGTTTTGATTGGTCGACTAACCTTTATTAGCCAATCAGAACACTCAGCGAGTAAACAAACCCTATTTTGGCATGGTAAAATGGCGAAAAATTACAAAATGGGCTCCATTTTAAGTAAATTTTGAGCTATTCAAAATAGGGCTAGATTACCCTAAAACTTAAAACATGGGTTGAATTCCAAAAAAGGGCTAGATTTAGCCCGGAAAGGTCTAAGGTGGCAACACTGGGCTCGCGGGTGACAAACGTCACAAATTTGCGCTCGAAAATTAGGTAAAAATGCCTAATTGTATATTGGCACAAAAACTATACTAAATTTCATGAAAATTTCACTGTATTTGTGCAATCTTTGATTTAAATATATAAAATAATAAAGGTTTTTTGATTTTGTATTGTGCATATTTTAGGCATATCAGTCGTTTTTAGTGCATATTTCGGCCTTTTTTAGTGCATATTTGCAAGCATATTTTGGCATTTTGTTAGTGCATATAATCCGATGTCTAGTAATTATATGTATCTCATAATTATTAATTTTATTTATCAAAACTTGGCAAGTAAATATTTTTTTAAATATCGCGCTTCTAAATTTTAATGGCGTTAATATAATATCTGTGATTGTGACAGATAGCGTCATCAAATTATTTATGACATATGGCATAATGTTGCCAATCTCTTAAAAATTCCCTGAATTACGGGGTATTATGATTGTAGCAGAAAAGAGCGTGAAAGATAACATAATAATTTATTATTAATGTAAAATATTTAACAGTGTTCTTGATTTTAATCATAACCTTTACTTTAAATGTGAAAAGTACTTGCAATTATGTTAGGTTACAAAAGTTTTATCTTGAATTAAAAATAAAACCATCCAATATTGTTGTATTATTTTCCGTTCACAAGTTTTTTAAGAAGAAGCAGACAGCCGTATCAAATGCCAATTGCATGTGAACAAAATTCCTATATCCAATAATATAATAGGGAATTTTTTTTAACTGTTGTGGCAGCACTGAGAAATGTGACACTTGACAGTGACGTTTACATAACCTATCCGATACTCGCCGAAGGTGAGTAGTATATTCTTTGATCCGATACCTACACGGTCGGTTCGTAATGTTTGATGATAAAATCGACTGTATATTGTTAGAGATAAAGATATCAAGAATCAATAAATACCAGTATATTTTAATAGATAGTCAAGTACTGACTAATTTGAACAATTGGAGCCTCATTTAAAAAATGTGATAAGCGTTCCCATTCGTGCGTTCACTTTGTTTGTAAATTACGACAGATATATTTTACTTGCCGCACTTTATAATTGAGTGAGTTTTATTTATTATTTTCACTAAAACGTATAACTTTTATTGTCAACTTACAAATAGAAGAAATTTTAACAAATATTAATGACAAATTGAAGAATTTAGTTTATTGAATTCTACTACCTATATATACCGATAATAATCGGTCATTTATAAATGAACTTTAAACCCTACATTAACAAATAATTGATTTGTATGTTATTGCATTTAACAGTTTGATAATGGAGCTCCAGTGCAAAATTCAGAACTATGATTGGGGCAAATTAGGTTCAGACAGCACAGTAGCAAAACTTGTAGCAAATGCAGATCCCTCTATTACTATTGATCCTACCAAGCCTTATGCAGAATTATGGATGGGTACGCATCCCAATGGTCCATCCCTTATCATAGAAAGAGATGTTTTCTTATCAGAATATTTAAAGAACAACTTAGATGCAATCGGACCAGACGTTAGGAAGAAGTTTGAAGTATCTGTACCATTTTTATTAAAGATCTTGTCTGTGAGAAAAGCACTGTCTATACAGGCACATCCTTCCAAGGTAATTTGTTAATTGAATGTATTTTAAAACTTGTTTTTTGTATATTATGTAGATATATTACAATGTTTGCAAAAATGCTGTATTAAAACTTAAAATAGGAAAGCATGGATTGAATACATGTTACATAAACGTTAATTAAACTTTTTATAAATCAGGCACATGCTGAGGAACTTCACAAGAACTTCCCTGACTTATACAAAGACCCTAATCATAAACCAGAGTTGGCTATCGCTCTGACACCATTTGAGGCACTCTGTGGGTTTCGGCCTGTTTCTCAAATAAAGGAGTATATTAGCAGTAAGTTTTTAATAATCTTTATTGTTAAATAATTGCCAATTTATACATGTATAACAATTAAAACACAGTATAAAAATTTATTTAAAATATTTCTTTAGTCTTATTAGATTTATTGAAACTGATGTTTGGAATCGAATAATGTGATTGTTTCTAATGCATTAGCATAATCTATATTCTAACAACATAACAATATCAAGCTGTTTCTCACTTAGTTTATGATCAACAAAGTTTAACAATAGAAATAGTTCTGTCAAAAAGTGATACAATTATTTAATAAGTTACAAACATTTTGCACAGCATTAAAACTAAGTTGATTGAAACTATACAAATTTTCTGTTCAAATGTAAAAAATCTTTTGCAGAATTGCCAGAACTAAAAGAAATTCTATCTGAAGCCAGTGTGAATGCTCTTGAACAAAGTGCTGATGGCGACAGTACTTCATCACTGAAAGACGTCTTCCAATCATTGATGACTAGTGATAAGAATAAAATATCCAATGCACTTGAAAGTTTGCTAAAAAGATTGGAGAGTGAAGGTAAGTTTATAAAATGAGTGATGAGGTTGTATAAAATTGTCAGTCGGTGAAGAATCCAATTTATTTGTTAGTGTTGTGTATGTTTACATACCATTATTGTGTTTTTATTGAAATTATTATTTATTACACTTCTACTTGTTTAAATATGTACAATTTGAATAAATAAATTGTTTTACTTGTTAATTGTTTAAAATTGTTGTTAATTTTCACTTCTTATTATCAAGATTAGCTCACAATTAGTACAATGTAACATAAAATGAAATTATGCCATAATACTTACTTACCATAAAGACAATACAATTTTTATTTTTTATTATGGCACAGTTTTTGTAGATAAATTATAGATCTTTTTTATTTAAAGTTATTTTTGGTAGTGAATATTATTTTCTCTTACAGATGAATCAATACAAACCAAACTACTGTATCCACTTCTCAAAAGGTTACACTTGGATTATCCTGGTGACATAGGTTGCTGGGCGCCATACTTCATGAACTATATACAGCTGCGGCCTGGACAGGCTATATTTTTGGGACCTAACTTGCCACATGCTTATTTGAGCGGAGGTTTGTAAATGACTTACATTTATCACAAGAAACAATGCAGTATCGGCACATGTATTATTTGGCTGAAATACTTTTTTATATCTGACATATTATAAATTGAATTTCATAGACGTCATAGAGAAGTAATATTTTGTTAGTGATCGTAAAAAAATCAATGCTATTTTATATACACTGTAACTTCAATCGAAAAATTATGAACACTAAAAACTTAAGAGATTATTATAATTTGGCTAATTTTGTAAAGCAATTTGTCACTAATAAAATAAATTGCTAATAAAAAAACCTAGCCCATTTTATGTTTATTTTTATTTCCAGATTGTGTAGAATGTATGGCGTGTTCCGATAATGTGGTAAGAGCTGGGTTAACACCAAAACACATTGATGTGCCAACCCTCATCAATATGCTTGACTACACTAGTTATCAACCAAGTGAACTACTATTTGTACCGCAAATTGAGGATCCAAGTAGTTGTATTTGGCGACCACCGGTACCAGATTTTGCTGTAGTTAAAATTAGGGTAAGGTTTTTTTTATAATTGTTTGTTTAGACTGTACGACAAATTAATAAAATTGAAGTGTACTTGTGTAGTAAACTTGTTTAAGAAAAAAATTAAATTTAACTTCAAGTGCTCTGAATATTCATGAGCTATAAAAATTACTATACATAATATTGTAAAAATTGTTTTATTTTTTACGCTTAGCTAAATCAAAAGTAATAATGAAGATATGCAAGACGATAAGACGTTTCTATATATTAAATTATATGACACATTGTTACATATTTATGTTTTATTATAATGCTAATATTATTTATATTCACAGGTGGAAAGCGGTGATTCATACAACACAATTGTGCGTCCCAGTCCAAGTATTATAATAATTATATCAGGTAAAGGCGAAGCTTGTGACACTGAGCCTATACAAGCTCGCGCAGGAGTTGTTATCTTCTTGAAGGCAAGCCGCCAACTGACGCTCACGCCCTCTGACGGAGACCATATTGAAGCTTATCAGGCTATTTGTAATGTTTAATATATGAAATTTATACTGTTTTTGTATTATTTGTGTAGTGATTTTGTTGTTAGTTTAATCGCTTTTTGAACTTTAAACCCGAATCGTAATATAGAGGTTTTAAAGATACAATAGGGAAGAGATGATCGCGCTATTTCTCTAATTCACTTTCTATTAATATGTAATATCTTTGTTTTAATTTTTATTTACGTTCAGTATTCATTTTACAAACAAATTGAAAAATAGTTTTTTCATAATTCGAGTGTAAAATAGGAAAAGCTATTTCCATTTCAGTATTATGTCCCTGGACTATTCAACCAAAGGAAAATTGAGGCTTATTATTTAAAAGAGATTATGAAACTGAATTCAGTGTTTTCTTACATGTATTTTATAATAATTATTTTACATAAAATGAAACTGTATTGAAGAAAAGGAGGAAAGAATATCCATTCTAACTTATATGATATTATGATTAATAAAACTAATTTCGATAAATATCTACAAATTTACGGTTTGGGTTATTTGTTAATAAATGTTATAATTTTAAGGTATTATTTTGTTTTGAGTATTACAAAGTATTTAGAAAAAGTAATGATGTAATAATAAAATGCTATATTAAGATCTATAAAGGTGGCTGTGACAAACTGTGCCTTCTTTTATTAATATGTTTTTCGAATCACAATTTTATTCAAATGTATCCTTTTATTATGGCTATATTATAAACTAGCGGTCCGCCCCGGCTTCGCCCGTGGTACATATTTACGTTTTCTCTACATAAGAACCATCCTCGTACTTCAAGGAATATAATAGAAAAGAATTATCGAAATCGGTTCAGCCGTTCACACGTGATGCCGTGACAACGCGAAACGGGTGCGGACCCGCCGCCTTTTTATAGCTCCCGCCGCGAAGCGCGTCGAACGCGGCAACTGATACACAAAAATAATCCTTATGGCATGTAATTCACGCGCGATGACTTATAGCGTATTTCATGTATAACTTTGGTGTTTCTACACCGATTTACATGATTCTTTTACTATAACCTGCCCAGGAGTATGAAGAATAATTGTGCCAAATTTCGTTAAAATCTATTGTGTAGTTTTTGTTTCTATAACGAATATACAGACAGACAGACAGACAGACAGACAGACAGACAGACAAAAATTTTACTGATTGCATTTTTGGCATCAGTAGCGATCCCTTATCACCCCTTCATAGTTTTTTTTTTAATATATTTCATGTACAGAATTGGCCTCTCTACAGATTTATTATAAGTATAGATTATAGTGATTGAATCTATTTGTTTTTTTTTCGTAATAAATATATTGAATATAATTCCGCTAATTCTCTTATTTTACCTACCATGAATGAAAGCTCAACAAATAAGTATATACATATGATGTACATAGAATATAAAAAGAAAAAGTTGCCTCAAGATCTTATAATATGGTGATTTAAATGTATTATGAAGATTGTAGATAAACTAGCTAGTTGTGCCCTGTTTCACCCGCGAATAAAAACACAGGCAATTATGTTTTTTATTTTAATATATTTCGGATTTCCTATATTTACTTACCTACCTTAAATAAAAAAAATGTTAACAAAACCTTCAATAATGCTTATGTTCAGGAAACCAGAGCAAATTTGTTTTAAAATCGTGCCGTAAACGTTTAGAACAATTTACTTTGTAATAATAATATATTGTTATGGAATATTATACAGTTGTTATCATGTTAAAAGCAATAATAGTTACAATATCACGTGTATTACGTTTATCTGTTTTGTCTTTGTTGCAATAATGAGCCTCGTGACTTAAATAATAATAATAATTTTATTAAAATATCTTAGGAAGTATCAGCCGACTGTTAGATTCGGAAGTATCTAAAAAACTTTGAGAGGAAGATTAAATGACTCTAAATGATGATATAAATATTTCCGCGACTTTATTTTGCAATTTATTTGTTAAATACGTTTTATCAGCAAATTGTTTTTTTTTTTTCCAAATATAATAATTATAACAACCGGCACTTGTCCCGTGTCCTAATGGGAACGTATCTGGACTGATGATGACGAATTATTTCTGATATTGATGCTGTTTATTAGCGAACTATAACAAAATCGTCCAGTATGTGATAGGCAAAGGTCCCAAAAAGAGCGTAAGGTGGTGACAATTTAACATCGGGTGGACCACCTTTTTTTTTTTTTTTTTTTTTTTTATAGTGGGGAAATCTTCCAAAGATACCCACGGCCCCCGGGGAAGGAGCCGTGGGTTATGTCGGATTCTTACCGACTAAAACCCCACTGTGTTCCGTCGAGCCGCTTTAATGATGGGGCCGCGGGTATTTGTTGGAATTCTTCCGCGACCATCGGGTGGACCACCTGCTCCTTTGCTTACTCTGCAAAAAAAAATATAAAAAATAATGTAAGTAGAATGCAATCTCTATCGTAGTAATAAAAATAAAATTCATATAAAAATCCTAAGGTAGCAATTCCTAATACAAACTCATAAAAAATAAAGTACTTTATAAACATCGTAAGTATGGTTAAACTTGGTTTAACGTATTTATTTAGTACGTAAAATTGGTTAAGAAAGGTCAACTGCCTGCTTTATTCGGAAAACGGTATCATTATAAGCCAGTTTTACTACCATATGAGTATTTGTAATGAATAAAAAATGAATGGGTGTAAATTATGAATATAATTACTGTAGTAATTACTCAGTACTCAGTAACTTCACTGACTAATGACCTATTTTGATTCATGTATGTTTAAGCACCTAATTGCTTTGCAAGTTGGGTAGCTAGCGAAAATATATATTTATCCTAACTACAGGAATACCCTAACGTAAGCATTTCGAATTGAATATCGGAACATGGAATTTTTTCTTTGCAAATTGCCACCTCAAGTTTAAATTTTTATGTATGTGTATCTATACTATCTCTAAGCTTACTCCTTTATGGAGTAGGTAGGTACCTACGCTATCTAACCACTCCTCAACTATTGTTCTTATATAAATATCCATTCAACATTCTAATCAGTGTGCAGCTGTTCGATAATACACTAAAATTATGCAACCTCAAGTAAAACAATTGACACCTCGCCGATACTAGTGGCAGTAGTGCTAAAACTATTGCAATTTCATCACTTTGGGCAGGAATTGTGGTTGAAACTAATATTCAAAGCAATCGTATTAAGTGCAAGTACCAGAAAATAAGCAATATCTTGGTGTGGACCACAGAATTTCTAAAAGTAAATCAGATTTAGTGTTGAACTTCTAATAATACTATAGATTTAGATAATACGGAAATTGTGGCTAGATTGTGTAATTACGTTGCGTAGTGCCTATTATTCCGGGACTGTGGGATGTGGGACTTCCGGGGATAAAACCTATCCTATGTGTTAATCCAAGTTACCCTCTATATGTGTGGCGTCTTTCCAAACTATACAAGGCCAGTACGCAACGGTGTGAAACTAATCACGTATAGTTTGGAAATAACTTTTTTACAAAGTTCTTCCAATCTATACAACAGCAGTACGCAAATACTTGCAAATACTCGCGTATACTTTGTAGTGAAGTAAGTAAGAATAGCGCTCCAAAACATACAGCGCCAGTACGCATGCGGACTAATCGTGTATGTTTCGGAGTAAGCGCGGCGTCTCTCCATTGCTCGCGTTTATATTATTGTATTGCTGTTTTGAAATCTATTATTAAAATGCATGTGTATTGTGTATATAATGTTGCGTACTGATCGTATATTTTTTGTATCGAGGATGCTTGTGTCTTCGTTCCCGACTATACTGCACGACTTACAATTGACAATAGTGCTAAAATGTAAGAATCTAATAAGTCCAGAAGAAGACGGTTGCGAGGTGACGGAGCCCCGCTTCGCGGGGCTCCTATTTTTGTACAGTTAAAAAAAACACGAACCTAACCTAACCCATAGGTAACCCTTATATCCGTTACCTATTTATTTTTCTAAGCTTACCTAATAATATTTTTATTCCATATTTTACTGAATCAATCAAGAAGAATAAAAGTAGATAGATATAGCTGTACAAGTCTTCGATTGCCTATATATTTATTATTTCGCACAAGCGTAAGTGGTGTTAGCTATATTTAGTTATACATATTTTGCGTACTGATCGTGTATAGTTTGGAAAGAAGAAGCAAGCATCCGCTTTACAAAGTATACACGATCAGTACGCAAAATTCGTGTATATATTGTAATAACAAACTTAAAAACAGCATTACAAAGTATACACGAACAGTTTCCTATGGTTGCGTTCTGGCTATGTATAGTTTGGAAATACGCATATGTGTGCTAAATTTCATTGTAATCGGTTCAGTAGTATTTGTGTGAAAGAGTAACAAACACACACACATCCTCACAAACAAATTAGTAGGATAGGATAGGATAAGTAGGAAGTAGAATAGTAATTAGTAGGAAGAATTAATAGGAAGTACCAAGTGCTGCAATCTACAAGTAGGTACGATTAAGTTAGTAAATATGTGGGGTGATTCATGAACGATTGTAATCGGAAATGTAATAATTGGGATATTTTTTAACATTTATAAAGGTACCCAAATAAAAATGCTTCGTTCGAAAGACTAGAAGACTTCTATGAATGAAAAGCTTCCCGTCCTAAAAGTTCAAAGTCGTTGAATACAGCCACTGAATAATTTTGTCGATTCGATAAACAATATATCTATAGGTATAGAAATTCCTGCCATTTACTCCCCTTTTATTTACCGTTTAGCATATAATTTTGTTTGAAATGTTGTTTCATAACTGCATATTTCTTTATTCTTCGACTCTATTCTTGATTACACGTATTTGTATTGTCGTAAATTATCATATCAATGTTCTTGAAGTTGCCGTAGGACATGCAATTTATCTAGGTGATAAAGTGTCCTTTTGCAATATTTGCTTTTAAATAAATTATACCTAAGCAATTTACAAAAATATGCAACAACTCGTTTGATGTTTTGAATCCGATGTTGCAAAATTTATTTCGTTCAAAAGATATTGAATGGACGCTATCAAAAAGTAAAGCAAACACTTGTAACTATTTTGAAAATGAAAATGAAAAAAAATCTTGATTGAAAAAAGTTTTAAAATAATACAGTTTATATACATGCATGTTATTTTACTGTCGTAGAAGTTTAGAGAGGACTGCACACCATTCATTGCAAGTGCCTTATGCAATTTGCGTTCACTCGACCACTGTTTGAAATGCTTTCATTCACAGTTATTATAATGACAGGTTTATCTACACTCTACAGCTTTTGCAATAACATTCTAGTTGCTTACTATTGTTATTGGACCACCACGTGAAATGGCTTTATTTTCCTTTGCTATTTAATCAATCTAAAAAATTATTACCGAGATTTAAATATTACAAGAGTTTATTGGTATAAAAAGTAAATACAATAAATTATATTATTAACTAGCTTTCCGCCCGCGGCTTCGCCCGCGTTTTCAAAGAAAAACCCGTTCCCGTAAAATTTCCGGGATAAAACCTATCTTATGTCCTTTCTCGGGTATCAAAATATCTCTATACCAAATTTCATGCAAATTGGTTCAGTAGTTATAGGCGTGATTGAGTAACAGACAGACAGACAGAGTTACTTTCGCATTTATAATAGGTATTAGTATGGATTAACCAATAGGTATATCATCAGAATTCATTAAACAAATTGTCAAAAATTCAATCACTTTAAAAACTCCGTGGAAGATAAAATACAAGGTAATAAAGCACTGTATAAGGAATAGGTCATATCCGTTATTGAAAATTTTGCAATTAATGTTGTTTGCTTATTTTAACGGCTCCTAATTACGCATACATTTTTATTTATAAACAACAGCATCAGCTTCGATCACTTATCAGATAATTTGATGAAAATATGTCATTACTAACTAAAAGTTTATTACATACAATTTTATTTAAAAAGCTACGCGTTTACTATTACTATTACCTAAGACAATAGTCTTATTAAACTAATTAAACTGTATAAAAATAAATACCTAATAAGGTAGGTACTTATTTTTATACAGTTTTATTATACAATGTAAGCAGAGCGAAAAATAAAAAAGATTTCTTTTTATCCTTACAAAATTATGAGAGCACCATTTTTCTTTTTGGAAAGTGCTCGACCAAAATAATATGAGTAACAAAAAATCAATTGATAACATCACGTGCGTACGAATGTATTTTCGAAAGTGAGCAATGTCTGTTATCATTTATCTAAGGATGGCGAAACCAACAATAAGTATATCGCATGTAATGAATTGTATAAGGCACTGAAGTACCATTACCACATCCAAAGCTCAAATATATTACAGCATCCGCTCACGTACATCACGATGTAAAGCAGAGCGTCGCTTATGAAATAAGTACTAACATTGGATAAAGAGAATGTTCGGCTGTATGCGGTAAAGATGACTTTAAGGTACTTATTAATTATTATGTAAAGCTTTTGATCGTAAAATTACTAATTTGGTGTTCACTGTGCAACTTCTGTACATGTTACCACTGTAAATGTGTTATTATGAAACTTAAGAACTGCAAATCTTCCCTCCATTCTGTACAGACTGATTTTATCAAGAGCAGATTTTTAGTACAAGCACGTTCAGTTAGATAGAGCAAGAAGCGGATCGGCCTTCGGCTCTAAACGGATCCTCCCATCTGTATTCTGTATCTGTAACACCACCTAATCCTACTTATTTGGTTAAATTTAAGAATAACATGTGAAATTATCATAATTTTAGAGACAATTTTCATGTTTTTATGTTCTTCATTTGGTTTGTTTATAAATTATGAAGGGAGCTTTTAAAGTTCTACAATCTATGGTAAATCTAATTATTATTTTAAAGTCAAAATTCACGGATCTCTATAAGTTCATAATTCGTCTGGACGTACAATGTACCTACGTATAATATTACGATTTATTAGGTGCAACTTAGTTTTGCAATCACTTCATCGATGAATCAAGCCCAGAGGCGATGTAAGTGAATATATCTTATCGAAACAATCAACGCGTACTGACCGAGGCTAACGTTGGCTTAATATTTGACAGTTACAATTATAAAGTGGCCACAGTTTGACTCACGTTGGACTAACAATACTGGTTACCTACGACATATTGCCGTATTTTGCGGTATTTTGCCAATAGTAGGGGGCAAGGCAACTATTGACATAGAGAAATTCCTTTTCTTTATGTATAAGGTTGAATAATGAACCTATGCCAAAGCTCTATATAACTTAAATACTATGACGAATGTAATAAAATATTTTACAAATCAATAAAACGATACAAACAGTCTATTGATTATTTACAATAAGAAAATAAAAATAATTTACATAATTTGAAACTAACACGAATTGAACTGATTTACCTACTTGTACGAAAGTAAGAGAAACGTTTCCCGTCTCCTAAAATTCAAAATACCATTAAGAACGGTAAAATAGGTACTAAAATACTTAGCATAAAAATTGGCAGTTTAATGCTGCCAAATATTGTGCTACGGTATTTTCGCATACATTATATATTCTAAGTTACTAATTAAAAGATAAATATTATTTGTCTTTAAACCTTTTCAATCTCATATGTGCTTTTAAGCTTAACTACTAATTAACACATTCTATAATACGTCGCATACTTATTCCTATTTTTGTGGTTTCTATGTATGTAGATCGATTAAAGACATTGCGGTAATTGTATAAATTCTTTATTGCAATAAGGATAATGAATGCAGCACAAATGACTTAATCAAAATTAATATAGAGCATAATTTTTAATTACTTAACATCCGAATATTTATGAAATATTTTGTTCTCAATCAAATTATTTTATGATGATGGATTTAAATTGTAAAGCGTAATTAAAGCAAATCGGTTAAGGTTGGAACATCCATCGAATCGGATTTGACTACTCTAAACTTGGTGATTATGATTTAAAATATTTATCTCCCTTCAATAGAAGCAATAAAAAGCAACGATTGTTTGCTAAGATAATAAAGTCTTTTCGTTCTAGTTCATGTTATAATTGCTGCAATAATCAATTACATTTGGGCCAAAGCAAATCCAAGTTTTTCATCAAGCATGTACATATCGCACACGTCGTGACCTAATATTATTAAAGACAAATCTGTATTGGCCACTCCTATAACGTATGTCGCTCTGAGTTATAGCAATATACCTACATTATCAAAGCAATTAACTAAAAATGCTGCGCATACAAGATTTTTGCGCGACCTCTATACAACGGATGTACCTCTCGCCGAGTTTCTTAAATGATTGCAATAAATGAATAAGGAACTTAAAAATGATATTACAGATTAATGGATTGCGATTAAAAGTAGTTACGATAACTTGTAAATATTACTATCTATACATATAATAAATCTGTAGAAGGGTCAATTCTGTACATTGAAAATATTGAAAAAATAAATAGCAGGGGGTGTTACTGGATCGATATCAAACCCAAATATGTGATTAAAAAAATTTTTGTCTGTCTGTCTGTCTGTCTGTCTGTCTGTATGTGAAGACATCACGTGAAAACTAACGGTTCGATTTCGATGAAACTTGGTATAATTATACCTTATTATCCTGGGCGTAAAATAGGATACTTTTTATCCTGGAAAAATACGTAGAAAAAAAAATTATCTTAATTTTTCAGTTTTATCCATAGACGTTGTTCTGTAGAACCGCGAACACACTTTGCGTATTATTATAGGCCTAGCCGTATTTGGATCCAATAGATATTAATAAGATGTCATTGTCAGAGTTAATGGAGAAATAAACCATCCACGCGAAGACCGACATCCGCGCGGACGGAGTCGCGGGCGGAAGCTAGTAAGTGCATAAAATATTGGATGGCTTACAAGGACAGCGGTGCAAAAAATCTGAAACATTATGTTCGGATTTACCTAAGCATATTCATAGCGATTTTTTTTTTACTACCTAATTTAGTAACTCGTGTCTCTTTACTTTAACAGGATACATAAATTAAGATTAAATAAATGGTATTGTGTAATTATTAGGCAATGTACGCACAACTAGATTGACATTCGATGGGTAATAAAATAAAATAATTGCACGTAAACTCATAAAACGTAAAATAGAATGAATTCGGCGAGCGGATTGCGAATCCATCCCCGTTTGAGCGGCGGCCTTCGGAGTCACATGACTGCGAGATTCATATTGATCCACATTTTATATTAAGGCATTAACAGACGATAGAATTTTATTCGGTCCGTTAATATGGTTCGCTATGTGCCTATGTATCTAGAGGAGACTTCCGGGCGAGATTTCAATATAAAGGATGTTACACGATTTAAAAATGGTTGCATGATACAATACGATATCTACATCTACTCTGCATGACGACGATATTATTCTGCTTTGTGGGGATTGTACAAATTAAATAAAAAATACCGTATAAAAATGTTCTTTGCTTAATTTTCCTTATAATATGATAATAATATAGTCTGTTGCGACGTTCACAAAATACTTTCAGGTAACTGATTATCTCTAATACTTTTATGCACATTAAAAACGTCTTGTTCGTTTTGAAAATATTTATCTCCATGTACAGTTATGTATATAGTAACATTTCTTTAAATTTATTTTAATCCATTTATGATAGTACATACTAAAATTAGTTCATCTGTTAATACCATTATACAATATACATACACCCACCTGCACTCGTTAATGCCCTACATCACATCGCTTATCTTTTTGGTGGCATCTCATTTGTTAATCTCATCTTGTAACTTTCAATTTATTTGCTTTACGAAACATTATAATTACATAGCGTAGCTAAATATATTAAATTTGCAAGACTACGATATTGTAATCAGGTAGGCGTGAGATGGAGTTTCAATAAAATGACGAAATACTGGGAAAATTATTATTCAGCATTAGTTATTCATAGTACATAATTGAAAAGCTCTAAGGCTAGCTTTGGAGCGTATGAGTATGCCTTGGAAATAATCAATTTAATGATTCAGCTTCAATTATTTTGAAGATAGAAACTACACTAAAAGTATTTTTGTGTGGAAGTTTGCATTGTTTTAATTGTCATAGTTTTACTTTATAGGCGTGCTGGATTGTATGAATATCGGGAAAAAGGTTTTATGATTTACTAGCTGTGCCCGCGACTTCGTCCGCGTGGAATAGTGACTGCATAGTAGGTAGTTACTACTTAACTTTTATTGAATAAACACGTACTACCATAAATAATTAAACGAACTGTTAGTAAAATTTATTACTAAACTGAGCTAAAAAATAAAAATAAATTCCTTCCTTGTATGGATGTTTTTGACAATATATATAACCGTTTCTACGAAAAATCTATTTTTTCATTCGTTGATCTCAAAAAAAAAATGCCAATCACCAGAACGACAGGAAATTTTAATAATTTATTTTTAATTGTGTTTTGCATAATTTTGTTAAATTACGACTGGATGAAAATTTTGTTCGTGGTCGTCGTCGTCGTTGGTAAGGTGAACAAATCCTTATCAAAACATCATACGCTTAAGACAATAATTAGTATCGATAGCGGATTCTATTCCTTTGCGTTTCGACGTTTGTCTCAGCGCTCAGATCTTTCCTGTCTCACGCCGTAGTAACTAAACCGTTTAGACCGTGCAATAAAAATTAAATTAAAAAAAAACTCAACGCAACGAAGAAAAGTGCAAAGAAAAAGGAAAAAATGTTGTGTGGTTTTATGAAACCACGGTAAAAGTGAAACTTAGGCACAAAATTATCGTATTTGTACGATAATGACTCCGAACACTGCTTTATACCTACTCGGCAGCCGACCGTCACGCGACATGCGCTACACAGACCAAAAAGTTTGAGACGATGTAATAAAAGTTTCACTAATTTTACAAACTTCCCGAAGATCTTTAAAAATAAATACCATTTTAAATATTTATAAAAATAAAAAAACAAAGTCATCGGGGCTGCCATACCATCATTATCATATCATATACAATTATATTTTTTTTATAATGGTACTTAATTTTTAAGATCGTCGGGAAGTTTGTAAAATTATTATTTATTCCTTTTCCTTCGTTGCGTTGGGTTTTTCTTTTTAATTTTTAAATTTTTAACTTCGGTTTCTTATTTTCATGTGATATTTTCAAGTGAGCGAGACCTACCTCTACCTCCATATTACATTCCTACATCATATTGATATCTATATTCTATAAGTTTGTTGCTCCTTGACATCTTTTAAGTTGGGCCGTAACCGTGCACAAATTGTAATGGATCACAGTGGCAAAAGAAGTGGTATCTTTAGGAAAAAAAATTGCCAAGAGCCAGGCCTATGTGGCTTTGAGTAGAGTTCAAAATTTCCAGAGTGTGGCTATCCTCTCGCTCCCATATCCCCCTCTTCTTTCACAGACTTTCAACCCTTCTCTTTCCACACCTAGTAAATGGCAGAACCGATTTTGATGTAAACCATATTATCTAATTATACCTATATGTACACGTCATATCCTGTCGTTTGATGCTCCATTTGGTTTATTTATCTAACCACTGTCACCCCTAAATGTAATAAACGGATGAACCGATTTCGATAAAACACGTTGCTCTTTTATATTTTGATATTATGCCGCTTGAGTATATTATTTGACCACATTCGATTATTGTTCATTCCCACTTTCACCGCTGTAATCTAATAAATGGATAAACCGAATTGGATAAAAATATAACTAATATTTTTTCCCACATTTCCACTTTTACCTCTATATACCTAGGTATAATAAATGGATGAACCGATTTTGATACACTTTATCTAAGAACCAGCGTCGGAAAATATGCTGCCTAACACGCATCTAATTCGTATTACCTGTTAGCGAGCTACGGTGGCACAAACAGACAAACATAGCGGTCAAACACTTATCACCCATCTTTTTGATGGTTAAAAATGGTTAAAAGGGGTTAAAAATATAATACGACATAATTTAAAGGACATTTTATGTATAAAATTTACCTAGAAGTAAGCATAATTCTAATTTGACCCCTTCCCCCCCTACTACCTCAGCTTACCCCCCCACCCTTGGGGACTTTCGATATGATCACCTGGACATTTATAAGGAATAATTACTGTAGCGTATAACAGATAACTTACGTTTTATCGTACACTGTATAGTGTACAATAGAATGCCTTTGCAAATGTTCGCCGTGAATACTTAAATGGTCATAACTTTTTTATTTACAAACCGATTAACATGAAATAAACACTTAATGTTAAATGAAGATTACCACAATATATTAGTGAAAACCGCATCTAAATCGGATAAGTCGTTTCTGAGATTAGCGTGCACAAACATACAGACAAACAGACAAAAAAAATTATAACTACAGTTTTGGGTTGGAGATCGATTT